>NC_085862.1:1641617-1854156 GCF_034702125.1 Engraulis encrasicolus
CACACTCACTCATGAGTCAAAGTGGCTAGTTAATTTTCTTTTCTACCAGCCAAACTGAATTTTCACCAGCATTTGGCCAGTTGCCTGGTGTTAACTTAGAGGCATGGAAGGGATTGTGAATGGAAGTGAGCTGAGCTTCTCTTGTAAGCATTTATTTCTTCCACCAACCTTCATTGGTTGTGTTGATGTGTTATCACCACATACAACATGTACTGCAACTCAAACACATATGAGAATTGATCCAGGGATTTGGGTTTGAGTCCCTGCAAGTCTGTTTATCCTTACTCCTGTGTATTAGACCTCCTCATATGCTATAATATCAAGTAAATACACAATCACCACGTTAACATGATGTTTTTAATTCAGAATTAATAATTCAGAATTAAATAGTTCCGTCAAGTTTACTTTGATCTTTCCTTTTATTCCGAATTAAGTGGTGTTTACATAACATTTTCAAAGCGAAATTAAAGCTTTATTCAGAATTAATTCTGAATTAAATGTCTCATGTAAACGTAGCCAATGCCCTCATTAAAGCCAATTCCTTTAGTACATGCTTCCCTTTCTATTTGAACACAGGGGCAGCTGTACTCAGAAGTTATTGCCACGACAACGTGGTGGTAGGTCTGCAGCCCCGCGAAGTAAAGGCCCATTCCGGCTCGACCTTCACTCTGACCTGTAGCTCCCACATGCTCCGTGATTCCAAGGTCAAAGTATCCTGGATGTTTACACAAAGTAATGACACATATAAGGCATTAAAGCCAACAACATTCCCAAACGAAGACAGACGATTTTGGAAAAGGGACACAGAAAACTCGTCTACGCTGACACTGACAGTAGGAAATGTGACTGAGGATGACAGTGGATGGTACTCTTGTAAAGTCTTCAAAGACAGACCCAAACTTTGGGAGAACACAAGCAACTGGAGTCAAGTCATTATCATTAGTAAGTGTTTATCAGACACACTTGCCCTTTATTGTACAATAACAATGTAGTAATACAAACTATCTATACCTCCGTATGCCGAAAATGTATTCCGCACAAAACACTTTTGGGATTGATAATACAATAATTGCTGTACAAGTGCATGTTAGTATAACATGTTAGTACTAACAATTACACCTACAAGTGTACATTACAATTACATTACATTATATCTACACTAGACATAGGCATGTTGATTAAGGTTAATTCTGTCACATGCAATTCTACCTGTACATAAAAATATATTACTACTCAGTGAACTCCAGCTGATTCTATATTCTGACACTCTCTAATTAACCCCATGGCATGCACATCTCTGATTCGCTGTGATCCACAGAACCCAATGACACGGCTCCTTCAAACACCACAGGTAAATGCACTTTCGGTGAATCCCATAGAGCTTGAAAGTCCCGCCCCTTAGTTCCGCATTTCACGGGACTTAAGCTGGCCATTTAACAACATGGTAGCGAGTAAATATCTTCTGATCTCAGTCATTATATGCGCTGGGCTACAAATATGCTGTTTAATGGGATAGATAAAGATTATTCATGCAGAAGTAATATTTTGTTCCGAGGCAGCCTGGCTCAAAACCATGACACAAAACGGGACGGACGAGAGGGTGACAGTATACAGATGTTTTTTTTATTTTTTTTTTTAACTCAAACAACCAATAGTGTGGCAATAGAGAGAGGGAGAGAAGACATTGCCTCGGCTGACATTTCCGGCCTGCTGCTGTGCAGGCCACAGAGACAGCTCTTAGAGAAAGAGAGAGAGAGAGAGAGAGAGAGAGAGAGAGAGAGAGAGAGAGAGAGAGAGAGAGAGAGAGAGTGTGTGTGTGTGTGAGAGAGAGAGAGAGAGAGAGAAGGCTGGCCTCCACCTGCTCCAGGTCAGCCATCAGCATCAGCTACAATCAGCAGCACCTGAGAAGAAGAAGGAGAGAAAGCAAAGAGGCTTACTCACGTCATAACAGCGTAGTAGGAAATGATGGCGAGGGGAGTACGGAAATGTTATTCACTGTGGAACAGGTCATAGGACAGCGTGAATGTCTGTCAGCTGTCCTTAATTACCCCCAGCAATTACTGCTGACCAACAGCTGCCCTTAATTGGCCACAAATTATCCATCATGGTGTCGCCCCCACTGACCATGTGCAAGGGAGTACGAAAATTGTATCCATCGCACCCACTGACCAATGACCATGCGCAAGGGAGTTAATTTTCCATCCACTCATGTCCTCAGGCAACGCCCCCGTACTACACCGTGGCCAATGCATTTCCCCCCTAGAGATTGTTCTTCTCTGTCGAATTTCTTTGAGAGAAAGAGCAGAGGGCCACAGTGGAACCCTGCAGTGACAATACTTGTTTTTGTTTATAGTAAAGAAAAGGATCACCACACACTGGTGGACTTAGTTTTGCTGTTTTTTATTTAGGTGAACAACGGGTTTCGCATTGTGCTTCGTCAGGTTCACATGCGAAACACGTTGTTCACCTAAATAAAAAACAGCAAAACTAAGTTCACCAATGTGCGGTGATCCTTCTTCTTTACTGTGGATTACTGATGACTGCACTTCACTAGCACCTGGAACCTGGCTGTGCATAGGAGATCCACATCTTTGAAGACTTGTTTTTGTTTGTTTGTGTTGCGTCCACCATATCTCTACAGGCATGATGGCTCCTACACCCACGCTGTCTCCTGCTCCTCCAGGGTGGATATGGGCCACCATAGCGTTGGCAGTGGCAGCGGCAGCCATATTTGGGCTCACACTGTCCTTGATACTGTGGAGACGCAAGAGGCACATAGAAAGAGGTAAGAATTTAGGTGCTGTTTCCATGTAGCAGGATATTGTTAGCAGGGTATTTTTGTTCTCCTGTTTAGGTGTAAACGCAACATGTGGATAAAAATAAATCATCCATTGTAACAAATGCGTTTCAGGCCCCTAAATAGGATATTTTTTTCTCCTGCTTTTTATACCTGGATTTTAAATATCTGCTACGTGGAAACGGAAAGCCAAAACCAATGCAAAACTAATGCAACAAGGAGAAAAAAATATCCACATATAAACATATCCAGCTACGTGGAAACAGCACCTTAAGCAGTTCTTTATTTGATGTTTGTGTGTACTGTATGTAGAGTAGAGGAGAGTAGTTTTATTAATGCAGAGGGAAATTAAGGTGTCTCACCAGTTTAATTCTAAATCACCAGAAATTAACCCCCATTAAAAATGAATGGGGTTTTATTTCTGGTGATTTAGAATTAAACTGGTGAGTTAACACCAAAATGTGGCATGGAAATCTACAGGGTATATTGAAGAGTGAAGTGTGGGGCACCAGGTCAACAAACAAGAACAGCTGACAGCAAAGCATCAAGGATATCTGGGCTTCCATAACTCCCATGCACTGTTTTTGCCATTGACAATGTTAAACGCATCATGTTAAACGCATCATGGCCATTATGAAGACAGAGAATGACCTAGCCAAGTATTGACCATTGCATGTTATGTAGAAAGTACCACATTTCAACTGATTTAATGTGACCCGAATTTTGATGAAGACAAATTTGATTTTATAACGATATTCTAATGATGCAAATACCCCAATTCATGGGTTTTTTGAGCTGGAAGGCTATCCGTATATAAAAAGAAAAAAAAATAATGATTGTAATGGTTAAAAAACTGGGCCATGAATCTACAATCCATGACAGTTTAACATTATTGATGAAATTATGGAAATAAATCAACTTTTTCATGCTATTCTAATAAAAAGGCCTGGAGCTGTATATATCCATAGAAAATAAGAAAGTGAACCTGGCGAAGCGCAATGCAAAACGTGCTGTTCACCTAAATAAAAAACAGCAAAACTAAGTTCACCAATGTGTGGTGATCCTTCTTCTTTACTGTGGATTACTGATGACTGCACTTCACCAGCACCTGGAACCTGGCTGTGCATAGGAGATCCATATCTTTGAATATATTTATATAGACACTGTCCAGTGTATTTATGTTAATTTATGCTGGTGGTTCCTATACTTCAGATTTGTATAAAATCTTGCATATATAGTAGGTCTACTCTCATATAATCATTCAATGATTTTTGTAATATGTATCACCGGGTACTTCATTCATGAAAGAAAGGCCCTGCCCGTTCTGGGGGACGTCAAACCGAATGTCTCATTAACTTGCATGCAACATCGGCTAGCCTAAATAAACACAGTCCATGCTTTAGCCATGCTTTAGACAACACAACACGTCTTCGGCATGTTGAACGTGAACAGCGCTAGTCTACAGCAGTGTTTCTCAACAGGGGTGCCAGGGCACCCTGGGGTGCCGCGGGCCCCCCTCAGGGGTGCCTTGGAAACTTGGCTGATAAATTATGTAATATGTATATGTATATGTAAATTAGGGCTGTCAGTAGATTAAAAAAATTAATCTAATTAATTACAGAATTTGTAATTAATTAATCTAATTAATCACACTTACTCGTATGTTCTTTTCATGACGCGAAACAATAATAATAATAATAATAATAATAATAATAATAATTACAATAGGCCTATAAGCCCTATGATGTACTAATATGTTAAAATAGGCCTGGTAAACAGAGTTAGTGAATAAATAGGCTACATTAGCCAACACAAAAAATGAGTCTACAGTATCTTATCTTATCTATCTATCTATCTATCTATCTATCTATCTATCTATCTATCTATCTATCTATCTATCTATCTATCTATCTATCTATCTATCTATCTATCTATCTATCTATCTATCTATCTATCTATCTATCAGAAAAGGTCAGAGTTCAAGGAAATGGGAACACCCCCTGATGAAACAGATGACGTGCATTCATTCACGTTTTGTTTACATTTTGGGGAGCTGGATTAGCCAGGAATGATAACTGCACTGAGCTAGCCAATAACCCTTGCTTGGACTAAACATTGATTCTACACCAAAATATTCTATGGATATAAGACAGGACAAGAAAGACTGACTGATGTAAACTTCTCCAAACTATCTGCACGAAAGGTAAGACATCCTATCTCTGTAGGCTATAGCGATTACTGGTGTCAAGCAGCCCACAGCTTCCCGCAGCTACCCGCAGCTACTCTGGACTTTACGGTCCCATTCACTTCAATTCATTTTTTCGCAGCCAGAACAGGTTTTACAGATTTCGGACTGTGCCGACGCCGCTGGTGTCGTGCGAGGAAAACAACAATTGTGTCGGACGCTACACCTGGTCATGGAACGACATGCGTAACAAGAATGATCATACTTGTGTCATTTCGAAGATAATTAAAGAAAACCATTTTCACAATGGGACTTCTCATAGACCTGTTTTTGCATGTCTCTCATCTCTTTGCATGTTGACTGTGCAATCACCGTGACAAGTTAACAAGGTGCACGGCGCACAGCTGTATGCGTCCAAAAAAGAAGAATAACATTTCACGATGTACATCTGGAAATAATTCACATCAAAGTGAAGTGTTATTACATAGGGCACCATGGTAATCAATATGTGTGTAAGAACATGTGAAAAAAATAAATCGGTCAGTTTGTCAAAGAAGACACAAAAGATATGCACCACAATGCACAGTATGCACCACACCGTGCTTTTCAAATATATTTATTTATTTTATTTATTTATTTGTACATGGGGAATGCCTCTTGAGATGCAACATCTCATTTTCAGTAGGGAACAAATACTGACGGCACGAATGTTTCTTCCCTCAATAATCTCACATGTCACATATCAATCAAGCAACTGAGCTAATGTGGCCACAAAGGGGCGGTATTGTACGCTGACACATTCGAAGTCCTACAACTCAGATAGCCTACAGATAGGCCTACAGTCATGAATTACCTGACAAATTGCTGCTAGGCTATTGCAGTGGGAGCGCTACACTAAAGAACTGTGTCCCATATCTGCCCCTTTCATATTCATACATTGACAATTGAATTGACAAATGAAATACTAATATTTTACTGCGTCTTTTACAGGTGCCCGCATTCTTCAAGTCTGTCGTTACAGCGCAACGACGGTCAGCGCAGATGTGGCGATGTGAACACTCTTGCATTACACCTTTTGCATGTTGTACATGTCTCCAATCTATATATGATTGACTGGTGCCATCTGCTGGCCTCATAAGGCTGCAGCGTAAAGCTCGAAGGAGAACGTGAAATGATGTCGCCCCTAGGCCTACAGATAGGCCTAATCATAGTTGTGGCCGAAGTATTTCTGTTGCATGTGATATTTTTGTGAATGACTATTATTGTAATTTCAGCAACATTCATTATTACTATTACGAGGAGTATTATGTAGCCTAGGTGGTCCTATGACTTAGTTTTGATTGAAATGTGCCGTGCGCTTGAGAAGCAGCAATATGTAGGTGCCCCCCTATCTGTCCTGCATGTCATTCAGGGACACTGTGTGGTTCGCACTGCGTGTTTTTGAGGACTAAAGCATTTTTTGTGTTCTTGGTGTGTTACACGGTAATAGCCTACAGGTTGCGTATTACCATGTCGGGACAGTAAAGTTTACTGTGAAAAACTACAACATGAAAAGCGCTGCCGTGTCGTTGTATGTGTAGTTGGAAGATATAGGATACCTATTGTCATGTCAGGGTAGTTGCACGGTGAACATAGGCAAAGTTGGAGAGATTGAAACGATGAGTGAATGGCAAAGGCCATTGCGATCAGAATGTCTTTATCTTCGACCTGACGCGGGAAATGCCATTCTTGATCAGCAAGCCGTTTAATGGTCATGTTTAGCATCCGAGACAATTGTTGTTTTCCTCGCACAGCAACAGCGGCGTGGGCACCGCCCGTTTGTCTGTAGGCAACCTGTTATCGCTCCAAAAAATGGATTGAGTGAATGGGAGGGTGTAGGCTAATAGGCCTACCATGTGGGCACAGATCTACATAAATCAAGTAGGTAGCAGGCTTCACTCAGGTTTCTTGATAACTTTTAAGGGTGCTGTCCCAAATGAATACTTAGAATCAAAGAAAAGGGGGGCGCACCTTGCATCAATTTTTTTCTTTTCTTTCTTTCTTTACAGAAAAATAAAGAAAAAAATTGATGCAAGGTGCGCCCCCCTTTTCTTTGATTCACAGATCTACATAAACCATATGCTATTGAATGTATTCTCCCAGCATCATTACGTCCTTGCTTCCTGAAGTGGGCCTAGGCATATGAAGTGATGGGGTGCACAACGAAGAGATGTGTGGTCAAACACCATGAAGCGCATAGCTTCCCAGGTGAAAAAGTGGTTCAATTTAGTACAATAAAAGCATGACTGAAGTGTACTTAGCATGTTAAAAGTGCACTTGTGCTTTTTGTGCTAAGAAAAAGTATGTTTACAATATGCTTATTTAAAGTGTACTTAAAATTAGATGTAATTAAGTTGCTCTCAAAGAAAGTACACTTAGCGAACCATACTTCAAGTGGACTTCGAAGATGTTTGGCTAAAGTGTATTTAGAGGAATATACTAATAGTGTTCTAATAGTGAACTTACTAAAAGTGTATTTTTTAATAACATATTGCAATTGTACTTTTTTAAAGTGCAATATGATTACACTTCACCCAAATGTCTTTGAAGTGTGATTTTCTATAGTGCGCTTTAAAGTAAATCGTTTTAACATACTGCAAGTACACTTTTTCTAAGTGCACCATGATTGTACTTCACCCAAATATCTTCAAAAGTGTGCTTATGTCACAGGTGGGGCGCGCGTTTGCTGGCCGCGCCCACTACTACCCTGGGAGTTCACTGCACAACACCAAAAACCAAGACACAAGTTCCAGTTTTCGTTCTATTTATTTACCACCACTGGATTAAAAGTCAAAGGGGTAGGCCTAGTTGTCTCTGTCCATTACCCACGGGGGAACCCACCCACGCCCAAGTCTGAAGTCTCCAATGGAATGCTTGGACAGTCCAGCCACCAAGTCCATCCGTGCGGGGGTTGCGAGGTGAATTACACTGCAACGGGGGCATGGCACACACGTTCAATCGGGAGCAGCTGGCGGTGATGAGAAGCGATGGGAGTTCTTCTGCGTAGGCCCGGAATAGCTGGTTGGTCTTCAGCAGTCTTGGGTGCGAGCGAGAGGAAAATAGAGAGAGCGAGAGAGAGAGCGAGAGAGAGAGGCGCACTCACGGCGCGCAGTAACCAGGCGAATACGAGTCACTCATCTTCACGGTGGGGTGCATGTCCGTCTCACCCCTTTCCATCGAGGCAGGTTCACCTGGCCGTCACTCTGATTGCGGACTCCTTCTGGGCACTATGCCAGTCGCGCTCTCCTCCGAGCTGCCAGTTTGCCTTCTCATCCAACTTCTCGTCCCTTTCGCCTGGCTCTGTCCGGTTACCGGTGTCCGACGTCTCCCATCTTGCCGCTCCACTCTCACTTCTCTCTCCCCTCAGGATGGCATTCTCGCAGTCATCTCTCCTTGCGGCTTCCTCCTCACAGTCTAGTTTCTTGCTGTTTAAAACTCTGCTCACCAACCCACGTGCACCAATCACCTCCATCCTCCTCACCTGCGCTCCATTATCCTAATCATGCTCCAGGTGCATTACATTGGGAATGAATGACATCTAGTTTTCGGTTCACTTAGGCCTCAATTGTCACCCTGTGACACTTACACAAAGTGCATTTACCCATAATGCACCATCATGCATGTCCTTTCATGCAATGCAGTTCATGGTAGGGATGGCACAAACCGCACCGAAAACCGAAACCGTACAATTCACACACATACCGAACCGAACCGTGCAATCCATCGCAAACCGCAATTCATGTACTGCCCAGAAAAATATGTAAAACATTCTAGACAGATCTAGAACAGATTCTAGGAGTATCTTATCCAGTCTCTCTGATTAAAACATTAGCGTATAAGACTTAATCAGAGGATGACACAATTAAAATGACACCATTTTCACATTATAAGCCTATACAAACCATATGTAGGATATTTAGTGATAAGTCCGATTCTATTAGCCAGTGCACTATTTATCATGAGCTAAAAAAAAAGAACCGTAGAGAACCAAAAACCGTGACCTTGACACCGTGATATGAACCGAACCGTGATTATTTTGAACCGTACCACCCCTAGTTCTTGGAGGTAAATTTCTCAAACAGAAAGCCATTCATCCTGAAGGAATATTTTTGGTTTGCATGAAAATATTACTCATTGTTATATTCTGTGTTTATTGTAGGGGTTTTTAAAATTTAAAGTGGTACACAAAAAATGACCATGTTCCCACCATCATTATGATGGTCACGTATATGTTCTGGTATATATAGGCTCACACTTCCCACAGTATATCAGTTGAAGGTAAGTTGGAACTAATTGTCCAAATAATAGCCTACACATTGTGTCATCATTAATCATCAATCCATGTGATCAATTGCAGGGAGGAAGAGCAAGATTGAAAGAAAGGGAAATGTGTACCTGAAATCTCTGTAACAATGCAATGATTGTAAATGTTAGTCATGCTAAGCATGCATACTGCAACACTACTGTGACTGTGGTTGTGTGTAACGTACAAGTTCTGAGAACCAGCATGGATTGTAATATTACATTTATATTATTTCATGTACTTGGGAGTGTACTGTAAATACACTTCAAGCATACCTGTTATATATTTACAATACTTCATATGATATACTTTTTACAGACTTAAAATGTTCCAATGTAGTCCAAAGAAGCATGAAGTTAATATACTTTTATTGAACTTCTAGTAACAATAAAATGTTATAGAAGTGTACTCAAGCACACTCTTAATGCCATACGAATGCATGAAAAGCGTGTTTGGAGCATACTTTCAAAAGTATGCTTGTAGTGCACTTAAAGTTGTCCAAAAGCGGTGCCAATTTAGCATCCTCAGTGTGCTGCAAGTGTGCTGAAGTACTGCTTTAGTAGTGCTTCAGCGCACTAATAGTGCAATGAAGCGCACTTTAAATCGCCGAAAATAGTACACTTTATACTAAGTACGGTCAAAAAAAGTACACTTTAAGTATATGGGTTTTTCACCTGGGTTGGATGCAGCCATGCCTGCCATTCTGCATATTGTGGGTTCAAGGCCCCTTAATATTCAATTTGAATAGGCCTACACGTGTAGGCTGTGTTACCTCACCCCTGATATGGGCCTACATTATTAGGCTTATTCAGCTCGCTGAATAGGTGCCTTCAGTATTTCTTCAGCGTATCATTCAGGGGCATATGTCATTGCACACCGTGTATCTGCATATCCACAGTGTCTTGTCTGCTTAGAGAAATGAGGCATTTTCCTTTTGCACTAGGCTACATGTGTGGTACGAAGTTCCTTACTTTAATCATGCCACGATGTTCCTTCAATATGTAGGCCTACATTGTTCTGGTCGTGCACATTGTTGCCTAACCATGAAATTGTGACGGCACAGTCAACATGCAAAAAGATTGGAGACATGTACAACATGCAAAAGGTGTAATGCAAGAGTGTTCACATCGCCACATCTGCGCTGACCGTCGTTGCGCTGTAACGACAGACTTGAAGAATACGGGCACCTGTAAAAGACGCAGTAAAATATTAGTATTTCATTTGTCAATTCAATTGTCAATGTATGAATATGAAAGGGGCAGATATGGGACACAGTTCTTTAGTGTAGCGCTCCCACTGCAATAGCCTAGCAGCAATTTGTCAGGTAATTCATGACTGTAGGCCTATCTGTAGGCTATCTGAGTTGTAGGACTTCGAATGTGTCAGCGTACAATACCGCCCCTTTGTGGCCACATTAGCTCAGTTGCTTGATTGATATGTGACATGTGGGATTATTGAGGGAAGAAACATTCGTGCCGTCAGTATTTGTTCTTTATATAATTGAAAAGCACGGTGTGGTGCATACTGTGCATTGTGGTGCATATCTTTTGTGTCTTCTTTGACAAACTGACCGATTTATTTTTTTCACATGTTCTTACACACATATTGATTACCATGGTGCCCTATGTAATAACACTTCACTTTGATGTGAATTATTTCCAGATGTACATCGTGAAATGTTATTCTTCTTTTTTGGACGCATACAGCTGTGCTCCGTGCACCTTGTTAACTTGTCACGGTGATTGCACAGTCAACATGCAAAGAGATGAGAGACATGCAAAAACAGGTCTATGAGAAGTCCCATTGTGAAAATGGTTTTCTTTAATTATCTTCGAAATGACACAAGTATGATCATTCTTGTTACGCATGTCGTTCCATGACCAGGTGTAGCGTCCGACACAATTGTTGTTTTCCTCGCACGACACCAGCGGCGTCGGCACAGTCCGAAATCTGTAAAACCTGTTCTGGCTGCGAAAAAATGAATTGAAGTGAATGGGACCGTAAAGTCCAGAGTAGCTGCGGGTAGCTGCGGGAAGCTGTGGGCTGCTTGACACCAGTATAGCGATTGGTTGAAGCTAGAAAACGTCAGTGTCCGAGGTGTCAGTGGAAGTTAGCGATCAAAGTTGTCAATTTGACATCGGTGGCAAAGATTCACAGTGGTATTATTTTATTCTGAACGTGGCATGTATCACTCAAATCGCTGTAATCACAACCCAACTTGAGAAGATCATCTTCCAGCACTTGCGATGACTTTGTGCTGTCAAATTGAAATCCCTACTCTGCGCTGTTGACACTTGCACTGTAGCTTGTGTCATGGGGTAATTTCGGAGCCTGTAATATTTTGATTCTTATGTGCAGAGTGGAAAAGGTAGCAATTATCTATCAAGTGGTTTGATGTTGTAGTGAATAGACAAGTGTTGTTCTGCAGATGAGCAGAAACCTCTGCTGAAATTGCGGTAGGCTCTATGTAGTAGCTTGGCTACCGCGGTCACACATCATGAACACAAATATTTGCGTCGTGTGTTTCAAAGCCTGAACAGTCAATTCATTCGTATGGGCTATTTGTATGAAAGATTTAAGTAGGCCTACCACAAGTCCAACTATTATACAACTGCCATGGCCAAATCAAATGATAAACTGTCTTGAAATGCGCCAGTATTCATATCAGATGAACCAGCTGCCGAGCGCAGACTGGTAGCTTACATCTCGTGATAAAATGCTTTCTAAAAGTTATCAAATATAGACAAATCGATAATGGGAAAAACACCACATTGGGTCTGACATGTTATTAGCTGTATTTAAGCTGTAGAGATTGTCTGGTTGCTTGTGTTAATTGAAGGAAAACGTCGTTGGTCCACAGCTATTTTTTAACTGAACAGCTGTTCGCTGCAATGCAGCGTCAACTGGCACATCTCGTAATAATTCAAAAATATCTAAAAATAATTAAATACAAACATATGCTTTTGTTCATGAAAAAAGACAGAAAAGTGTCTGTATTTGTTGTATTTATTGTATTTTAGCTTTAGAAGTTGACGGACGGCTTGTATTTATCACGGCGTGAGTGAGTGAATTCAGTTGCCACGCCATGCGCTTAGAACGTATGTCTACCCATAAATAATTAATGCCATTAATTTTTACAACGCGTTAATGCGCCTTGTAATTAATTAATCGAATTAACGCGTTAAAATGACAGCCCTAATGTAAATTGATAAGTTAATGCTAGTCAGTGCAATCTTTCATCTGCCATTTACGCACAATCAGTCAGCTGCAACTTCAAACGTAGGTCGTGTGACGTCTCCAAATGTGTTACTTGTGTGGTATCAGATGCGATGCCATGTTACGGCTTGTTGGTTTGGGGTGCCTTGAAGTTTTTCATGAACTGAAAGGGTGCCTCGCCCAAAAAAAGGTTGAGAAACATTGGTCTACAGGTCCTTGTCTTTCACTGCTGCTTTCCCAACACCAACAGGGCCTTGACCCTCAACAGGGGGCGCAACGCACATGGCACTCGTCAGGCCAGTTATAGGCCTACATATATTAGCTTCTCATGTGCCTCATGGGCAACTGCAGTGTTATGTGCAGTGCATTATTAAGAAGGAGGCCGCACCTTGCATAGTAGTGTTTTTATTGCACAGACGCGTTTCGGCGTGTGCCTTCTTCTGTGTGCACACTGAAGAAGGCACACGCCGAAACGCGTCTGTGCAATAAAAACACTACTATGCAAGGTGCGGCCTCCTTCTTGAAACATTGAATTTGAAATTTGGGCCAGCACCCTCAGAGATTTAATAATTAAGAGTGACGCCTGCTCCAAGAAGAAAATTGACAGTGCACTATTAAGTCATTTCGACCAAATGATCTGTCATCATATGCAACAGGGAATTATATTTGTTTGTTTTGATCATTTCAGAGAACCCCGTGTATGAAAACACAAAGCCGAAGCTGCAGAGTTGGACGCCCAAACAGCCGTCTCCACGTCCTGGAACACAAAGTGAGCAGAGCAAGATCCTCAACCACAACAACAGGACTCCTCAACCTCCACGAGCGCACAACAGGACTCCTAAACCTCCACAGAGTGAGCAGAGTAAAATCATCAGCCATAACAGGACAAATAAACCTCCCAGAGCCCAGAACAGTAAATCCTAAGCATTCTATCCACTCTAGAAATTGTATTTTTTATCAGAGCTTTTTTCCCCTTTCATCCTGGTCTGAATTGCCTCCGTGCAGATTGCATGCAGACAGCCTGATTTGTGAACTATGACACAGGGATGTTAAGGAAACTGGACAAAAGGATTCATCAACAGCTTAAAAAAAACTTTACTAAACCCACCATGGGGATGTGTTACACAGTTGTCCTTAAAGGAGAAATCCAGTGTGAAATGGCTTAGCTAGTGTTAAAACGTGATGCTGAGAGACCTCACATCCATACGTGCTCTGCCTTCAGCATCCAGCGCTAGTTAGCCGATTCTAAAATTGGGTTTCTGCTGTGAGTGGGTCGGCTCCGAACTAGCCATCGTAATTAGAGATGCACCGGAACTAATACACGCAAATCTCTACTTTCCACCCAGTTACGAGGCTCAAAGTTACACAATACTTCATTCCATAGAGTCAAGGTGTTGTTGACATGTAAAACGAGGCATAACCCTAACCCTTGATCTAGAGAACTGTGATATTACGAGGCATAGATCTAGAGAACTGTGATATTGTAAAACGAGGCATAGATCTAGAGAACTGTGATATTGAGGCATAGATCTAGAGAACTGTGATATTGAGGCATAGATCTAGAGAATTGTGATATTGAGGCATAGATCTAGAGAACTGTGATATTGCAAAACGAGGCATAGATCTAGAGAACTGTGATATTGAGGCATAGATCTAGAGAACTGTGATATTGTACAGCATAGATCTAGAGAACTGTCATATTGTAAAACGAGGCATAGATCTAGAGAACTGTGATATTGTACAGTTAGTTTAGATGCAGGGTCATTTTTACAGGCAGCGCATTGGAGAACTTCACCAGAAGCCGCCATCTTTAATTAAGTAGCGATAAGTAGATCGACGAGTACAAATTAGGATAGGAAACGGCAAGATAGAAACAGACGGCAAAATTAAGCTTTAAGCAGCTTGTGATGTCTCACAGCTGTAGTAACCATAGTGATGCCTCACAGCTGTGGTAACCATAGTGATGTCTCACAGCTGTGTCTTACTGTAGCTGCCTTTGCATTGTGGTGTTTGTCTTTGTTGCTATGTAGAGAGCCGTCTCTATGGGAACGTGCATCCATCAACGCCACCAGACCACACCCCCGCCGTGGCCAACTCACGACAGTCGCGGTCACCGGCGGAGAGCTGGCCAGCCACGTACGAGAATGTGACGGCTGCACACACATCACGAAATCAGCACAAGAAAACCAGACCAAAGGTCTAGAGCAGTGTTTCCCAACCTTTTTTGTCCTGCGTACCCCCTAAGCCATTTTGTCATATGACGAGTACCCCCTCGCCCTCACTCATGCTCTATATCTGTTCCTGTATCCCAATGTGACTACAGTCAATATATTTGTTATTAGGCCTATTACATTTTTCTGCGTACCCCTAGTGGTACACTTACCCCTGGTTGGGAAACACTGGTCTAGAGCAGAGCAGATTCTTGAGTTGTAAATGGTAAATGGTAAATGGACTGCATTTATATAGCGCCTTTCCACTCCTTTGAGCACTCAAAGCGCTTTACATTGTATGCCTCACATTCACCCATCACACTCACATTCACACACCGGTGGCTGTGGCTGCCACGCAGGGTACCACCCTGCCACCAGGAGCAACTTGGGGTTAAGTATCTTGCTCAAGGACACAACGATGGAGTCAGGCCGAGCGGGGCTCAAACCTGCAACCTTTGGGTTGCCGAACGGCTCTTCAACTACCTGAGCCACCACCGCCCAGTTGTGGGCCCTGAAAAAAAAAATCAACCCCAAATGGGTCTTGAAATCATTTACAACACAAAAATCAAAATAATATTTGTGTGTGTTGCTGTTGACTGAGTTTCTTTGAGTTGTACTGTCTGACTCTACTGGGTCAGAGATTAAAACCAGACCAAAGCTCTAGAGACTCAAACATTTACGTAATTTATTAATGACACAGTCAAACCCATGTATTACCTCCGCCAATGATGTCATGTGATCGTCTGAGTTTGTTGTGTGTAGACTATTCATCTGTTCATTGGTTTGTTCATTTGCAGTGTGTGTGTGTGCATTTCTGTCCACCAGAGGGCAGAGGTTCGCTCTCTGAGCACTTTTCTAGTTAATGCAAAGCTCTTATTAACTAACTGGACAGTAAGGTAAAGTGTGGTATCTGTGCTGTAGGGCAGGTAGCTCTTTGAGTGCCATGGACTTGAAAACAGAATGTATGGCACAGTGCCAAAGACTTGATATCAAGTAAATTGCGTTTTTTTTGTGGGGGGTGGGGCCTAACACGTTGATCTGGTATGTTTGTTGTTCTCATGGACAAAGAACTCAATTTTTATGGCTCTTGAAAAACACTCAAATGTTGAAATAAGCCTGGCAACCCCCCGGTCTGAATTTGAAAATGGCTGGCACTCAATGAGTTAAGCTATCTGTCCTGTAGGCCTACCTATAGACAGAAAACTTGGCATTAGGACTAATGAAGTCCATTCTTTGTCTATATACTGTAAGTGTTAATTTATTTTCTAATGTAAATAAGATGACCAGAGGGATAGCTCCTGTTTTATTTCAAATATTCGCAGTTCATTGTCTTCTGTTCTTATTTGGAGTTTCAGGGCTTGAATTGAAATCACTGTGTTTTTACCTGTAGCCTGTATGCAAATGCAAGTATAATACATTGGTGTAAGTGGGAACAGAACTGTAGGGCACTGGGTTACTACGCCGGCGACTCCAGCCCGGGTCATTTGCAGATCCTCCCCCATCTCTCTCTCCCACTCACTTCCTGTCACCACCTCCAAACGCCTATCAAATAAAGGCAACAAAAATCCTTATGAGCAATCTGATACGTTTAAATAAATTGTGTTCAACTCATCATTGCATGTTTCATTACTCATGTGTCAATGTAAAGTATAGCATTTAAATAGTTTTAGTGCATTGTATACTTATCATTTTAATCCAAAATCACCAAGTCAAATGCTTTTATCACGTCTAAGCTAATCAATACCGCTGATAAGTTGATTTAGTTAATTATTTTTATTATAAGCAGTGTTCTTCTTATATTGTCTTGTTTTTGACGCCCCCTAACAAAGCCTGTTTGATCTTCATCTATTTGATCTTCATTTGTAGTCTTTGCGCTAGTACGGAGGTATAGTATATCATTTATAGTCTTATTAAGAATTGATATCGGCCTATAATGCCCGTCTTCCATATAGCTTTCTGGTCAGTAATTAACGTGGCACGTAATTGGCTGAGTAAACTGTCGGCGGAAATAACTCCATTTTGGAAGCTGAAATTTTTTTCAATTTTGGCTGAATTAACTAGTCTAGCATTTCCCATTGAAATGACTGGAGGCGGGACTTATTCACTCTCTCCAGTTCTTATACCACCACCATGTCATAAAGGCATCAGAGAACATCATTAGCTGTCCTCTTCCGTTTCTGGAGGGCCTTTACAGAACCAGCTGTCTAAAAAAGACCAATTCTGTCCTTAGAGACACATAACACCCTGGCCACAACCTGGTTGAACTGGTGCCATCTGGTAGCAGATACAGATCCATACAAAAACAGACAAACAGACTAAAAAACTCTTTCTACCCAGCGGCCATGACAGCACTTCATTAAAAATGAAAGTGAAAGCCCCATTGGGAAACTCCAACTCCCATTGTCACTGTGACACAACACTCCACAGCACACATAAAAAACATAGTTTTACATAGCATGGACCTTTAAGCACAGCCAGGCCGGGGTTGTAGTGTGGTATGAATTGTCTGAAAAATAACTTCTGATCACAGTAGAACTGTCATAAATGGATTCAGGATCCTCCATAACCCCTAATTTGATACCATTATTGTGGAAATAGGATCTTTATTGCTGCATTTATGGTTGCACTATGTATCTTGGCCGAGGTGACAAAGCGCCCCCTGGAGGGGGGGGGGGCATAATGGGGTCATAAAACTTGAAACCTATCATTTTCTCACAGTACTGATCCTAATAGAATTGAAATATTTATTATTTATTAGAGATGTACAGGATCCAAAATCCGGTTCCGGATCCGGCAGGATAATAGGGTTTTTCAGACTATCCGGATCCGGCAGGATCTTAGGCAGTGGATCCGGTATCCAGCAGTTACCTAAAAATCAGGATCTGGGGCATCTCTACTTTTTACGTAGCCTAGGCTTTTCAGTCAGTCTTTCACAACCCCCATCGCTGCATGGAGTGAAAGCCCTTTGGAATCGGCCGTTGAAGGCAGTGTGGCAGTAAGCCAATGAGTCTTAAAAATAGTTTGCGCCAGCTTAATAAAAAGGGCCCACGTGTGCGAGTTGGCTATGTGTTTCAACCCCTTTGTAGGATCCGGTATCCGGTTCCGGATCCGGCAGGATCTTAAGCAGTGGATCCGGTATCCGGCAGGATCCTAAAAATCAGGATCCGGTGCATCTCTATTATTTATATTATGTGCACAGATCCAATGAGACGGATGCCATAGTAGTCATATCCCCCACAGGAGGCTTGTAGGTGGACAAAATAGCCATTAAATCTCTGAAATATGTGTAATAGCAACTTCTGACCATAATGAAACTGTCATAAATTGACTCAGCATCATCAATAACCCTGTAATTGACACCAAGATTGTGGAAATGTGATAATTATTAGTAGATATATGGGTTCGGTAGCTATACTGGCTAGGGCCAGAAAGCGCCCCCTAGAGGAGGGGTATAACGGGGTCAGAAAATTTGAAACCCATCATTTTTCAATAGTAGGACCCCAAATGAAGCAAATGAAGCAATAAAATCAATTTTAGCATCAAAATCCTACGGAATGGCATCTCATACCACACTATTGTCAGGTGGTCTGACGCACACTAATCGTCTGCACTTTGTTTCCTTATAAAAGGCATTTTGCCAACTACAGCAGGGCGGCACTTTTAATTCTTAGTGGCCATAATCGCCAGGTGTTGGTGTGGAGTCTGTGCATGTAGATCTGCACTCTGCACTGAATATGCCCGTTTGTGTGGAGTAATCTGTGACTGGGGCGCATCTCCTGGCTGTGAACCTGATTGAGTTGCTTACTGGCGTCTTGTGCCACATGGTGCTTGGGTACGTAGCACAATTTCTCGCTAAAGTAAATAATGTTGTAAAATACGTGCAGTATATCTGACAAGCTCATTACCTCGCCAGGTACCGTAATTGCGGTGTGCGTGTCCTTTTCTGTCCTTGTTGCTGCTTGAGAGGATGGTGTCACGCTTCCCTTGGTATGTCGCCACCCGTTTGTCCTATTATCCCCTGAATTATACAGCGACAAGTGTCTCGTGTGTTTTCTATACTTCTGCCTGTAGGTAGCCTGGCCATCTCCCGTACCCGCGGCTGTGTTGCCAGATTGGGCGGGTGCCCGCCCAATTGGGCTACTTGGGATGAGCGTCGGCGGGCAAAAACGGGAAAAATTGGCTATTTGGCGGGTTTTTAAGCCGTTTTGGGCCCATAGAAGTCAATGTAATTTGTTGAATTTGGGCGGAATTTAGCGCATTTTGGCGTTTTTTGAGAACCTTTTGGGCGGGATTTGGTCAGACACATCTGGCAACACTGACCCGCGGCTGTCAGGCCAGCTGGTTGCATTGACCGTGTGCGTAATTGTGGTTTGAGTGCGTGCGAGTGTGTGTGTGTTAGTCACGTTTATTTTCTTTTGATTAAGTTTTCACATTTGCGTTTATCTGAGAAAGTGAGAGTTCTCTGTTTTGTTTCTTTTCTTGTGTGTGTATTGTCTCCTGCAAGAAAATCCTATGTTTCCCCCTAGTGTTTCTGCTTTTTGGAGTTGAAACTGACCATCCCGCGTCTATCTCCAAGGTGTGGGGGTGCCATTGTTCCCAGTTTAAGTGAAAGTGAAAGCCCATTGGGAAACTCCAACTCCCATTGTCATTGTGACACAGCACTCCACAGCACACAAGTGAACACTGCACACAACGAAATTGCATTTATGCCTCACCCGTGCAAGGGGGCAGCCCTCAGTGGCGCCCCATGGGGAGCAGTGCGGTGGGACGGTACCATGCTCAGGGTACCTCAGTCATGGAGGAGGATGGGGGAGAGCACTGTTTGATTACTCCCCCCACCAACCTGGCGGGTCGGGAGTCGAACCGGCAACCTCTGGGATGCAAGTCTGACGCCCTAACCGCTCACCCATGACTGCCCTCTTTCTTGATCACACAGAGAAAGTGGGTTGGGTGTGGCTGATAAAACCTTCGCAAAATATACAGCATATAATTATGACTTTTATTAAATATTCTCAATGTCAATTTACAAAATGTATGCCAATATATTTTCAATACCAATTCACTTAAAAGGAGATTTCTATGGAGCTATTTTAAGGTCATAAGTCTTACAGCTCCACAAAACGCATTTCAAATGTGTAAGCTGCACCTTGTACTTGCAGGGTTATTTTCACATCTGTACATTTGTTTTGTAACTGTGTGGGTTTTTTTTGCACATGTGTGTGGGGGAAAACGTATGTGTAAAATATTAAAATGTATGTGTAGAAATGTTTTGAAGTTGTGGCAAGAGAAGTGCGTACGGCTTGTGCCATGCTTTACCAACTTCTTCCTGTTCGGAGCTGCGAGCACACGGCTGTGAAACTTTTTTCACAGATGTACGAATTTTGAGCCGGTTTTCACGTGGGGGTGGGGTCACAGGGTGAGAGCCAATCAAAACATCGCTTATTGCCAAGCCATCGATTTCAATGGGGTGCGTTTACATCCCAGTGCAGTAGGTGGCGATAATGAATATTCACCTCTAAACATCACTTGCAACGCGCCAAATGAATACAGACTACCGGCACGATAGGTTTATATAGGCAGCGAAATATTTTACATCTGTAAGTTAATACAGTAGACTATTTTACATCTATAATATATCTATAGCCTACTATTTCCACGATCTGCTTACCTTGATCCCCACAGATACCACGCAAAATACCATGCACTCATTGACTGAATATTGTGACACTATGACAGACGCAAGTGACCAACAAATTGCATTACATTAACTAGCTTTTCGTTTTTACCTGGTAACAATTATATAATAATTATATTCTCTGTAACATAACAACGTTAAAATGCAACTAAGTAGAAGCGTGCAGTATTGGCAGGCAGTAGCCTATTTAAACAGTCTCAGCCATGCAACTGAGAAGAGGATGAATATGCTACAAAGATTATAAAAGAACCCCCCCCCCATGTATAAGAGCCAAATAAAAGGGACACCAGTGTTTTATTTCACCTTTATTTTGGAATTCCCAGATGCCATTTTAAATAATCTGAAATAACTTAGGCCTACAGTATAAAGTAATGTGCCATTTATATAACAAAAACACTGCATACCCCTAGACACGATGCATACTTGAATAAAAATAACATTTTGTTAAACAGGTGCATGAGTAAGGGACAGCTCTTCCACATACCCATGTCATTGTAATGGGGACAAACGTTTGTTTACATTTCAAAAAAACATCTTCATTTATTCCCAATAACATTCAAAAGGTTATGCAACATCAGCAGACAACTAGCAAACAGACAGTGATACCTTTTGGGATAGTATTTGGATTAGACCTATGTTAAGAAGGTTTTTAATGCAATCAAAGTCTGCCCCTATTAGAATAGCTCAAATCTCAGAAAGAGCTGAGTCAAAAAAAATGCCAGCATCACCGGGTACTGACAAGTCAAGGGTAGCATGAGGTATACAACAGCATATTGAAATTGGCAGAAGCTATCTTTTAAGAGGCAAATGGTTGAGTAATCCAGTGCCACTTTGATGTTATGGCCATTCTAATTTGCCAGAAATCACCAGACATAACCCTCCATTCATTTTCATTTTTTTCTTTTTTCTGGTGAGTTAGAATGTCCGTACCACCAAAGCACCAAGACGTGGTATGGAAATCTATAGGACATAATGAAGAGGGAAGTGTGGGTGATCAGATAAAAAAAAACAAAAAACAAAAAAAAACAGCTGGCACCAAAGCATCAAGGATATCTGGACTTCTATATCCCTCATGCAATGCCACTGCCCATTGACTTCAATGGTGCGACACCTTCCATTCTGACACACACAGAGACACACTGCCATACAAAGCAAGAAAGAGTGTGGGGAGATATAATCACAAATAGTAGCTACATTTCTGTCCTGATGCATCTGCCAGATGGCAATCTAGCAAAGAACTTGTGCCGAGGGTGCAGTAACACATGGAGAACCATGATGTGATGTAGTATGTGATGGTTTATTAGCAGTTTTGTGGTTGTAGTGTCTTCTAGAGGGTTCACAAGAAGTGCAGATTTTGCAGAGGTGTTGGTGGCCCATGACTGGTCCTGGATGGTGCACCACCTTCACCGACTCTCCTCCCCTGATGCTGATGAGTTGGACATGCTGGAAAGGTCATCTAAAGTTTGGCAAAGAGAGAAGATTAGAGGAGAGTGCATGTGTGTGTGTGTGTGTGTGTGTGTGTGTGTGTGTGTGTGTGTGGTGTGTGTGTGTGTGTGTGTGTGTGTGTGTGTGTGTGTGTGTGTGTGTGTTATTAACCCATTTTAGCCTGATGCTGCATACACGATGCATTGTCCAAGGCGCCTGAAGTGACATGGGTGCATTCCAATATGCAGACTGTCCATTCTCATGCAAGATGATGGTCTTGGCTTTTAAATGCAACTAATTTCACATTTTTATGTGCCTCAGAGGCTGAGCAAGTTAGGTTTTTACCGCCCCCAAAGGTTGCTGGTTCATCTCCCAGCCCGCCAGGTTGGTGGGGGGAGTAATTAACCAGTGCTCTCTCCTCCATCCTCCATGACTGAGGTACCCCACGCATGGTACCTTCCCGCCACACTGCAACATACTGCTCCCTTGGGATGCCAATGTAGGCTGCACCCTTGCACAGGTGAGGCATGAAATGTAATTTTGTGTGCAGTGTATACTTCTATGGGCAGTCATGGGTGAGCGGTTAGGGCGTCAGACTTGCATCCCAGAGGTTGCCGGTTCGACTCCCGACCCGCCAGGTTGGTGGGGGGAGTACTCAACCAGTGCTCTTCCCCATCCTCCTCCATGACTGAGGTACCCTGAGCATGGTACCGTCCCACCGCACTGCTCCCCATGGGGCGCCACTGAGGGCTGCCCCCTTGCACGGGTGAGGCATAAATGCAATTTCGCAGTGTGCAGTGTTCACTTGTGTGCGGTGGAGTGCTGTGTCACAATGACAATGGGAGTTGGAGTTTCCCAATGGGCTTTCACTTTTTTCACTACTTGTGTGCTGTGTCACAATGGCAAAGGTGGGCTTTCACTTATATACACCTAGAGATTTTTTCCCCTGAGTCCAATGTTTTTAAACAGTTGAAACATGAACATTTCCAGTCAATATTTACAATGGAATAGTAGACCTCTGTGTCATATTCCCAAGGAATGGTAGCATCGCATCTGCTGTGCTGTGCTGAGTCAAAGTAATTCATAAGCCTACTGGTTGTGTTTTCCCTGCCCATTCACAACTTTGATGGCCTGCAATTTATTCAGATGTGTTCTACAACTTTTTGATGAAACTTCCATTTTACATTTGATACCACAAACTAGGCTTACTTGTTGTGCTGTGTGGATTTTTGTTGAGCAGGGATCTCACTTACCAATTAGCATGTTTTCCTCTTGTTACCAGCATCAGTCTGAACCTGACTGGACACCTGTGCACTTCACCATATGTGAACTCTGAGGGCAAGTGTAGAAGCCTGGCAAATAAAGACAGGAATAAGTCGGTCTCAGTATCACTGTGCAACTACATTCACAATGTAATATGTTGGTTTAGTTGAATTCTGTCCATCACAATTTAATATTATGGTTTACATTTAGGCATACAACTTTCACAATGCCATATTAGTTACATTTAGCTAGCTAGTGTCCTATTTGGTAAGGACATGTACAAGTGATGTAGGCTGTACAGCAGGGGTGGGCAACTTTCATTATAAGGTGGGCCAACATTTTTAATTACCACAATCAGTGGGCCACATCACCACGCACTTGAGAGAATTTACAAAAGGATACTTCACTTTTTCTTTATTTTTACATGAATGCTTACACTATTGATTTATAGGGGGTTAAAAACTGTCCTTTTTCTTTTTTTAAAAGTGAGAAGTTGGGCTGCATGTGGCGCCCGA
This sequence comes from Engraulis encrasicolus, assembly GCF_034702125.1. Classification (NCBI taxonomy): domain Eukaryota; kingdom Metazoa; phylum Chordata; class Actinopteri; order Clupeiformes; family Engraulidae; genus Engraulis; species Engraulis encrasicolus. The sequence continues at coordinate 1,665,266 of NC_085862.1, forward strand.
GCCTCCAGTTGCCCATCCCTGCTGTACAGTTTCCTAACAGAAAGGCTCTCATAGTATTTCAAATAATGGTCTATATAAAAACTGGTTATAATAGGTACAGTGCAGCATAAACAGGGTTGAGGGGGTGGTTTCTTTTATTTCGTTGTACCTACCGAGTAGTTTAGCCAATGTCTGTGTGACACGTTCATGCTGCCACCTCCACAGCATCCTCTTCACAACCGCAGGGGCAAAACACCTGAAAACATAATAATGTAATCCTTTTTCAGTCCAAGATATAGACTAGAAAATGAGTGACAGCATCACAATCAGGTATGCAAGTGTAGTGGACCCCCCATTTTCGGCTTTTTGTTATTCCCTTATTCTCACTCCCTGTCTTTTTGTTGTCCTGTCAGAAGTTGTCTTTTAGTTGAATTATGCTGTTGCACGTTTTCGCCAATAGATGGCATTATAGGACCAGCAATGAGTGCAGAGACCCTCTCTGGTGCAGTAGCCAGTGACTTCGGTCACATAAAGAACGAAACGTGGAAGTGACAGGCTTTGTTATGATACAGAAGTAGGCCAGTGACAATGGCCTCAAAATTTGGAGACACCCCAACCGGAGGTAGAACAAAACCCAAGAGAAGTCACATTTTGGGTGCTTTTTTTGTTTGGAGGTGCATATGAAAATGTGTAAAATGTTTAGGCTTAGCATTAAAATCACTTTGGCCAAGAATCATTTTCATGTATGGGACACCCTAGAGATGAGGAAAAACATTATTGGGTTTTGTTCTACCTCCGGTTGGGGTATCTCGAAAACGAAGGCCTTTTTGGGCCCATTGTCACTAGCCTAAAGGCAGCGGTGTCAGCTGTACAGTTATGCTGAGGAAAATGTAAATAAACAACGAACTCAGCAAAACTCTACACACTTGAGGGCCTTATTCATTAAGTGTGCAACATAAGCATTCACGCAATAATGCCACCAGGTCACATTTAAGATTTAATTAGGAGTATTTTGTTATGGATCTTATGTAGTGATAGACTTACCATTTCTTGTTATGGCATATCTGGCCTATTCCCAAGAGAAGGCTGATGTCCCTGTCTGTTGATCTGATTTTGACGTCGGCAAGATGCTTCGTGCTGTCTGGGTTTCAAACCTAGTGGTGAAATGACAAGGGATTTTATGTAAACAAAATGCTTATTTCAGTAAGTGTACATACAGTAAACAGATCTAAGAAGTTCCCAGAGCACCCTACGATAGCTGGCATGGTTGGCACAAAGACCCAAAGAGCAAAATTGTCCCAAGATTGTCTTCCAAACAATTCCACTCCAAACATTTTCCTTCTGAAATAAACAATGTCCATATCCAATCAAACCTCAGTAGGCAGCTATCTCGTCAGGTCGGCCTTACCATAGACACATCTGTGGCCCGTAAATTTACAATCTCAAACGTCATCACCATATAAGCCATGGCACTACACAAGCGTTTATTTTTATAATAAACAAGATATCTCGGCACGTTTGCGCTAGTTATCTGAACACTGATTGTTAACGAATGCCCGAAATAGTGTAGAGCTAGCTGCCATTTATGTTATGCTAGCTAGGGTCAAGTCATCTCATCCAAACTAGCCACAGTAAGGGGGAAATTACGCTTCAAATGAACGGGAATGACTCAAAACTTTAGAAATATATTGTTAGAATGTACCGTATACAAGGTTAGTCTATGAGGTTAAATAGTTTTCTTACATATATATTTTTATATCCCAGTTACGTACCATATCTTCTGCATGAATCGAGGCCTCCTGTTTCATTGGCACGAATGAATGAAAAATCCTGTCAGGGAGCGGAGCAGTTAACCGCAGCCTTTTGTTTACAGTTGTTACCAGGGCAACGCAGCTAGGACCCCAAAGCGACAGATAAGGCAGAAGCGACAGATAAGGCGCCGACAGTTTCCATCGAAGTCCTCGCGAAACACTGATTGGTTGGCAGTAAGAGATGTTTTGATTGGCTCTCGCCATATGACCCCACCCCCACGTGAAAACCGGCTCAAAATTCGTACATCTGTGAAAAAAGTTTCACAGCCGTGTGCTCGCAGCTCCGAACAGGAAGAAGTTGGTAAAGCATGGCACAAGCCGTACGCACTTCTCTTGCCACAACTTCAAAACATTTCTACACATACATTTTAATATTTTACACATACGTTTTCCCCCACACACATGTGCAAAAAAAAACCACACAGTTACAAAACAAATGTACAGATGTGAAAATAACCCTGCAAGTACAAGGTGCAGCTTACACATTTGAAATGCGTTTTGTGGAGCTGTAAGACTTATGACCTTAAAATAGCTCCATAGATTTCAGTCCTTTCTCTTGATTGTCTAAGGAAGCCCAAGAAATATTTCAGAATATTTTGAGATGCGAACTCAATGAATATATTTTCGTTTGGGGATTGTGTGTTTTTATAAAAGACCTCCGTGATCACCCTGAATATTGCAAGAGTTTGAGTTTGTATGAGTTTTAGTTCCAACATAACAGAGAACTATCTACATACAGTAGAGCCATAGGTTCCTGACCCCTGCTCTAGATGAACACTTTGATGAACTGGCCACTAAGGGGAGCTGTTCACCCTGCTTTTCAGCCTACTGGAACACTAATGGAGAAGAGGATGGAGGACTGTGGCGTTATTATGGATGTATGATGCTGAAGGCACTTTAGTATGGAGGACTGTGGCATTACTCTGGATGTATGCTGAAGGCACTTTAGTATGCAGAGCTGTGGCATTATTCTGGATGTAGGATGCTGAAGGCACATTAGTATGGAGGGCTGTGGTATTATTAGAGTAGAGTAGAGTAGAGTAGAGTGCTTTTATTGTCACTATATAAATATAGTGAGATTATGTTTAGTAGCAACCCACAAATGCCCACAAAATAAAAGATATATTAACAGTAAATAAATAATATATGAAAATCCATAAAAATCCATGTGCATCTCACAGTATCGATAGTCCTGAATTATTGAGGGGGGGCAGGTGACGTATTGAGTTCAAAAGTCTAATGGCAGTAGGATAGAAACTGTCCTTCATTCTCGTAGTGCGGGCACGCAGAGTCCTAAAGCGCCTGCCAGATGGTAGCATGGTGAAGAGCCTGTGACCAGGGTGTGTGTGATCTTTAAGGATGTTTACAGTTTTTCTCGATTGCCTACTGTACACACAATTTTCGGAATCAGTCCTCGAATTCTCAAAACTCTACACACAAATCTCCAAACCGCACACACAACGGGCCAAACTCTTCACTACCTCTGAAAAATGCACGTCTTGTCTCAAAACAATGAACTCTCTTCTAAAAACCTCATTTTGTTGTCAAATGACACACACAGACAGTCACTACAATACACATTTGCAGACCCATTAAAACACTGTTGGGCACAAGGTAAAACTAATTTCTCCCAGTAACTTGGGCTTTTTTTGTTCTGGATTACATGGATACTGTGACATAAGTTGGAAAAACTTCATTCCCACAACACACAAACAGAAACAGAAAGATTTTTATTTCTTTTTCATAAAACGACACAAAGATAAACCCCACTGCCTATTTGGCAGTACAAAAAACCTATTACATTACTGTATAGCCTATTGCTATGGAAAAAAAACACACACACTCACATCTACTCTACTTCATCCTGCCTTCTATTGTGGTCTGGCCACAGGACCTCATCCACATCACATGCAATCGTTTCCCTGGCCAGGCAGCGAGGGAAATACCGTCTTGCATGGCGCATCCACCCAGAGACGGCATCAACAGCAATGCCTCCTCCATTGCTTGTAGAAGGGGGATGCGTGTTTGAGGACGTCTGTCGTAGACCTTCCACCTCCAGGTGGAAAATAATTCCTCAATGGGATTGAGGAACGGGGAATATGGAGGGAGGTGCACGACAATGAATAGTGGGTGGTTAGTGAACCAGTTTTGGACCAGAGCAGCCCTGTGGAAACTCACATTGTCCCAAATGACAACATACTGTATCTGGGCTGCTCTGGACCATCTGCCTGATTGGGTGCAATGCGTATATTGTAGGCCTACAGAGTGTCCAGAAATGTTAGGAGAAGTGCAGTATTATATGGGCCCAGGTTGGCATGTTGATGGATAACACCATTGATGCCAATTGCGGCGCACATAGTGATGTTGCCACCACGTTGCCCTGGTTCCTCAATGATGGCCCGTTGGCCGATGTAATTCCTGCCTCTCCTCCGATGTTTGGCCAAATTGAAGCCGGCCTCATCAATGAAAATGAACTTGTGCTCCTGGGCAGCCATCTCCATATCAAGGATTCTCTGAAACACACATGGTATACACAGTTACAATAGTAAATTACTGGACTCACTGTGCCATTGTAGGCTTACTGTAATCAATCATTACATGTGTACAGCACTTACTTGCACATAGTTGTGTCTCAGTTCCTTCCCCCTGTCAGAGTTGCGGGAGAAGGGAACTCTGTAGATTTGCTTCATCCGCAGTTGGTGTTTGCGCAGCACCCGGTACACAGTAGAAATGCTCACACTTGGGACATTTTGAAAAACATCATTGTTTTCAATGATGTTCCTCCGCCGCAGTTGCCGTAGAGTAATGGCATTATTTTGCAGCACCATGTTGACAATTTCTGTCTCCTGCTCAGGGGACAGAAGACGCCATCTTTCAATCCTGCAACACAGTCAAAATACAGTCAATACTCGTACTTTTCCGCTGAATTCATTGATTACAGTACGGGTATGCCTATACTGACATATCTTGTGAGATTTCTTACATTTTCCCTTCGGAAGGTTCGAACAATTCCTGCCACTGTGTGCCTGTTCAAATTCTGAGTCCAGCCTCTCTCATGGTTAGACCATGGTTGATAACATGATTGTGGGGTTTCTCTTCATTAATGTCAGACAAGCACTTTTGGTCCGGTGAGTTCTCTGCATATTTTATTTGGCTGCTCCCGATATGGGAACATGGAACATCCTAGCGAGAAACACCATTCTCGCTGATCTTAGGTAGGATGCACACCAGCCTGTGGCATCGTTGGGTCTTTTATAATCCTTTGGCCCAACCAGCCCAGAGCCTTCTCATATGCTAATCAGCTCAATCACACCTCAAACAGCCCCCACACTCTAGCACAGTTTACCCAATACTTAACACAACTGGAACTATATAGATACAGTCATAGACATATACATATATATTCCTGCATATACATGTACATACAAGAATATACATAAGAATCATATAAGTATAAAATTCTTACGACATGATCAACTAATGTGGCTTTGATATCATCTGATGCCACGGTTCTTGTTCGCCTTCTTCCTCGTCCTCTTCCTCCACCTCCTTGTCCTCGTCCTCCTCCTCGTCCTCTTCCTCTCATTCTTACTCCTCTACCTCCAACATTGGCATTCATTTTCCCAAGCAGGAGTTCACCTGTTACCCTTTGTTATGTAGCTGTGGATTGATTGGTAATTGCAAACAGGCATGAAGAGAGTTTGCCCATGTGATGAGGAAGTGAACATAGTATGGCAGTTGATTGTAGTGTTGTGATTTGACAGTGTGTTCCATGAGAATCCCAGTGTTTTTCTTTATGAAAATTGAGTGTAATCCAGAGAATTGCGTGTAATGGTGTGAAAAGAGTGTGTTTTAAAACTGGAATTTGAGTGTTAAGTAGGAATTGTGTTTAGTGTTCAGTGACATTGGTTAGGGGAGTTGGGAAATGGGTGAGATGTTCCGAGAATTGTGTGTGAAGTACCAGAACTTGTGTGGAGGCAATCGAGAAAAACTGTAATGCTCTGTTTGTGCAGCGTGTATGGTGGATCTCCTCAAGTGTGGGTAGTTGGCATCCAATGATTCTCTTTGCTGTTTTAATGATGCGCTGTAACATCTTCTTGTTGTCGTGTGTGCAGCTGGTGTACCAAGATGTAATGCTGTATGTAATTACTGATTCAATTGTACACCTGTATTCTGGATGTAGAATGGTGAAGGCTCTTTAGTATGGAGGGCTGTGACATTATTCTGGATGTACGATGCTGAAGGCTCTTTAGTATGCAGAGTTGCACTTTAGGAGGGCTGTGGCATTATTCTGGATGTAGGATGGTGAAGGCTCTTTAGTATGGAGGACTGTGGCATTATTCTGGATGTAGGATGGTGAAGGCACATTAGTATGGAGGGCTGTGGCATTATTCTGGATGTAGGATGGTGAAGGCACATTAGTATGGAGGGCTGTGCCGTTTTTCTGGATGTAGGATGCTGAAGGCTCTTTAATATGCAGAGTTGCACTTTAGTATGGAGGGCTGTGGCGTTTTTCTGGTTGAAGGCACTTAAGTATGGAGGGCTGGTATTATACTGGATGTAGGATGCTGAAGGCTTTTTAGTATGGAGGACTGTGGTATTATTCTTGTTCTTAAAAAGAAGGGGGAAGGTAAGGAAGATATAAATGAGAAATGTTATGAATGAATGAATATGTTACTAATTGTAAAAAATAAGTTAAATACATTTTTAAGACAATAAAAAGGCAAACAGGTCGTAAAAAAATGAACGAATGAAAATCACAGCAGCATAACATCATCATCATCATCACCAGCATCACCATAGCCTCCGCAATGACTTGCTGTACAGTCCAACTGCAGAGAGAAGAGAGGAGCTGCTACCTCACAGTCTTACAGTGCAGAGGGAAGAGAGGAGCTGCTACCTCACAGTCTTATTGTGCACTGGCAGAGACGTTGTTGGCCTTTCTTACAAACTGTACGTGTTTTGTGTTTTTAAAATTCAGCTTTTTGTCAATCCAACTGCCCAGGAACTTAGAGGAGTCTATCACTGCCACAGCCTGCCCCTCGACGGTGGTGGTCAGAGCAGAGAGGGGGTTTGCCTGAAGTCAATGACCATGTCTTTTATTTTTGTGACATTCTGGTGAAGGTGAGAAGCGTCACACCAGGCAATAAAATCATCTAAATTTGGCCTCATGGCTCTGTTCAAAGTGTCCACTGGTTCAGGGGAGTCAGGGGAGAGCAGGGTGGTTGTTCAATTCAAGATACAAGGCACAACTAACTAACTACACTTTTTCCAAGTGCAACTAAGCTGGAGAGCTATATGAACGAATGAATGGCAGCCTCATCGTGGATCAATGACGTCATGAGCACCAGGAAACCAAAAATGTCTTTTCCACATAGCCCAAAACATTCACTACAGGCTACTAGGGCTAATAAGTAACAATGAATTAAGTATCGAAGAGGGGACGTCTGCGCTTCAGCCTTGGTGGTGCTCACCGTCGAGGACAGCAGTATCAAGACAAGCTAGGCTACTTCACAGTGACTAGACCCAGGGATGACTGGCGCACTCAGCAACTTTTATTTTTTATTATTATTTTGGTGCACAAAATGACTGACGTTTCGGCGCACCTGCGCCTTCCTCAGAGTCAAACCATACTGGTGATACCACAGTCAAAATAAAGACATCTTCCCTCCCCTAATTAATTAAATAATTCATGAATTAAAACGTATGTAGTGACTGTATATACTGGTGTTTCATGGTTATCACCTTGTACAACCAAACCCAACATATTCAGGAGTACTCCAAGTTAGACTTAAAGGGACACTGAGTGAGATTTTTAGTTGTTTATTTCCAGAATTCATGCTGCCCATTCACTAATGTTACCTTTTTCATGAATACTTACCACCACCATCAAATTCTAATTATTCATTATGACTGGGAAAATTGCACTTTTCATAATTTTAGCTGCAAAAAGGACTCTACTTGGACCATACTAGAAAATATTTCTTTATTACTTAGAAAACTTTCATGTAAAGATCAAATTTGGCAATAGGCAGCCCAGTTTCAATGAGCAGCATACCTTTTTGACCATTTCCTGCACAGTGTCCCTTTAACCATGGGGGAGTAAAACACTGCATTTTACACGATGAAAGGAATATGTGTCAAAGTAAAAGGTCTTGTCTTTTAATAAATATTTTTGAATGATTTTGCTGGAGTAGAGCTTCATTGTATGGCAGTAGTATCAACTAGGGTACCAAACCAGCCCTGGGAACAAGCCCTGATCACAGATGTCTTCCAATGAAGTCTGAGTTTCGGTCATAAAGGCACCAAACCAGGGAACGAGCACAGATCACTATGTTGATCGTAGGGTGACCAGACGTCCTCTTTTTCCCGGACATGTCCTACTTTTGAGACCTAAAAAATGTCCGGGGGGAATTTCAGAAATGTCCGGGATTTTGTTGGACTGCCTGAAATATAGACCTCATCTGCATTGTAATTTTCACTCCGTTCCATTTGACTCCACTCCAGGTTTCTCTCTACCGTTCGCGCAAATTAGTCACGCCCTTCTCATCAAACCTAATCACATCGCACCGTGTGTCCGAAAGAAGTAGGGGACAAGCCAGTGCGCCCCATATTTAGCCTACAAGCGAAAGCGCATCTGTCCGCCGGCGCCGGCTCTACGGACGGCAATGCATTGACGACAGAAACCCAAACGCACGTTCGCAGTGGAGTTGAAAAAAAAATCCTGCGTGTGAAGCCAGGTATGAAAGTAACCTAACACCACCAAATCCATCATTTAGGGAGGTAAACATTTTTTTTGCCTACATCTTGTCACAAGACTTAGCCTGAAAATTCTTTCATGATCTGACATTTCCAAGTTATTTGCAAAAGCTATTTCTCTGAGCTAGAAGGAGTCATTCCTAAGTTAAAGGGACAGTTTGGTCAATTTCAACATGCAGTTGTATTGCTCACGCTACCCTTGACTTGTCAGTACCTGGTGATGCCACATTTTTTGGCTCAGCCCTTTCCGAGATATGAGCAATTCTAATGGGGGCAGCGTTTGTTTACATTTTTGAAACATAGGCCAACTCCAAATATTTTCCCAAAAGGTACTGGTGTTTGCTAGTTGTCTGCTGATGTTTTATAACCTTTTGGATGTTTTTGGGAATAAATAAAAATGTTTTTTTGAAATGTAAACAAAGAGCTGCCCCCATTACAATGACCAGGATCTCGGAAACAGCTGAAGAAGAAGAAAAAAAAAATCTCAGGCACTGACAAGTCCAGGGTAGTGTGAGCATTACAACTGCATGTTGAAATTGACCAAACTGTCCCTTTAAGAAATTAAGCTTCCTCTCATCAGCTTCTTCTTCTGTCTGTTGCCTTTGCAGTTATTGATAACGCTGTATGGGTTAGCTTATTAATGGTAGGGCCTAGGTAAAACTCCAGTTCCTCTCTTAATGGCTGCAGTGCCCATTGCTAATCTCTGAGCACCATGCCACTACAAGTAGGCCTAGCCTACCTAAGTAGGCCTAAGGGATGACAGAGGAGGGGTAAATTGTTGGTGTCGTATAAACATATAAGCCTAAAATGTAGCCTAATAGCACTTAATTATCAATTCAGTTGAAAACCACAAATGTTGTGTTTTTTTATATTTAGTTTCCAATGTTATATAGCCTAATGCTGTTCATCGTTGTGGGAAATGGCTGAGATGGGCCTACATGATGGTGAATCTATTTTTAAAAACCTAATGCAGAAATTGGAATAGGCCTATGAAATTGAGCTGCATTGTTATGCAGTTAAGCTACTCCAATATAGGTGTTAGGCCTACTATCTAGGATTGTAACAAAGGCATCTGCATCATATGATCACACAAATTATGTGATAGGCCTATAGGCCTAACTGAAGAGATTTTAATTGTCATTTATAGTAGACAAATGAATGTGCATGCCAAAAAGTTCTAGTGGCTTTTAAACAAATGACCAGTACTATCATGCCTGGCCTCATACCCATACTTTCATACCTGTAGATACACAGATACACCGATGGACACCCCCCCCCCCCAAAAAAAAAAGTGTCCTCCTTTTCATAAACCCAAATCTGGTCACCCCTATGTTGATGTCTTCCAACGAAGTCTGAGTTTCGGTCATAAAAGCACCAAACCATCCCTGGGAACGAGCCCAGATCACAGATGTTGATGTCTTCCAACGAAGTCTGAGTTTCGGTCATAAAGGCACAAAACCAACCCTGGGAACGAGCCCAGATCACAGATGTTGATGTCTTGCACCCATAGGTGTGCACAGATAAGGATGAGGAGGTGCTCGAGCACCTGCCCCTACTGGACAAAAAACGCTTTTTCAAGTTTGTTATCACAATGTACTGCCGTGATAATCTTAAAATGCTTAATGATTAAAAGCATAACACAAAATGTCCCAATGTAATATGGCCTTTATTGCCTTGTAAGGAAGTTGGACGTTCCACATGCATACTACCTCATGTAGGTTGGAAATATGTCTTATAAAAATACTAGAAACATTGTGCCAATTGGCCCTACTCCAAAAAGGAGTGTTAACAACCATAAAATACAGCAACATTGTTTAGCCTGCTGTGGGCAATGGGAGCATCACGTCAGGCAATAAAACAGTCGAGGTGCTGATAGATGTCTGTGGAGCCATGTTGTTTTCCAAAGAAGTCTACAAGGAAATATGTCTCACAAACATATCAGCAACAATGTGCAACATGGGCCCTATTCCAAACAGGAGGTTTAACAAACATTACATGTTATTATTTAGTTCATCTTCTCATCGCAAAATCCATTTTCAAAAACGGTCACCATGACCCCAAGAGGTCATCCTTTGAGCAGCTAGGTTCTAAATCTTTTAGGTTTTTCGCCACATCCTGAGAGTTGACTAGTCAGAGAGAATCAAATTTGTGAGTCATTTAGACTCAAAGGGAGGAAAATGTCGTAATAAATTTGATTAAAGTATATATTTACTGGTTTTAGCTTGTAATTAAAGTTGTGCTGTAGGTTGAAGACATTCACATTGGGATAAGTAAGATGAGAAGACAAAAGACACACCTTTCCTTATCCTCGGGACTTGGACTCATTACCATCTGAAACTGACAGTGGCTTCAAAGTCACACCAGGACATTTACATTTCTAAGGAAGGCCCGAAAATAGTGCCAAAAGGGACTGTGAGGGGAGGGGTGTGTGGGGGGGGTTACAGATGTATAAAGATGGTGAAGACCAACTAGAAATTTGTGTGTAAGAGAGGACAGTCTACCCAAAGGTCTTATCTTATGCTCCCGGCGTCGATATAATAAACCTGCAGTAATCACCACAAGATGTTTAAGTTTCTTAATGTTTAACCCACACTTCCAACGAAGTCTGAGTTTCGGTCATAAAGGCACAAAACCAACGAGCACAGATCACAGATGTTGATGCCTTCAACCATAGTAGACAGGTCATCAGCTGGGAAAATTAGGCCTTTCGTCCTACCGCACTTTTCTCTGTGGATTACTGATCAGAAGCCATATTGGAAGAAATGAAAACATGGGGCCACGTCAATTTTTGCTCAGAATTCAATATGGCCGCCATTTTCCAAAATGACTTGTTTTCATGCATTATTACATTGTACTATAAGGTGATATTCATGAACGATGAACTACTTTCAGCACTATTCTGTCCTATTTTCTTACATACATGTTTACAAAGGTTGACCAAACTAAAAGAAATTAAAATAAAGTTGGACACATTGCAATATCCAAAGGAAAGTGCTGAAAATAATGATTGAAATGCACAGAGTCTATGGCTGCGAAAATTAGGCCTATTGTCCTGTCAGGGTTTTCACAGTGGATTACAGACCAGAAGGCCTATTGAAAAAGATGAAAAATTGGGGCCATCTATGTGCTCCAAAATTCAAAATGTTCTCTGTTTTTCAGAATGGCAGACTTTCACACATTTTTCTCAATACTGTAAGGCCATACTTACCAATAAAGATGACCTATTCTTCAGTTAAATTGTCCTATCTCCTTACAGACATGAGTATAAAGGTTGTCTAGAAAAATGCATGAATACATATACAGGGGGTGGACAAAATATCTGAGACATCTGCCATTTTAGTGTCATTTAGTTCCTCTTGCATCCACAGTTAATCCTGTTGGATGTGGTTCATCCTTCTTGGTGGTATGCAGACATTACCTTGGATACTGTGGCTCTTGATGCATCACAAAGACTTGCTGTCTCGGTCAAAGATGCAACAGTTACACAGAATTTCTCCTTTTTGAACTCTGACATGTTACCCATAATGTTGTGTGCATTGCAAAATGTTGAGCAAAACTGTGCTCTTACCCTGCTAATTGAACCTTCACACTTCACTTTACTGGTGCAATGTGCCATTGATGAAGATTGGCCAACAGGCTGGTCCACTTGAGCCATTAAACTTCCAACACTAAAATGATAGGTGTCTCAGTATTTTGTCCACCCCCTGTATCTCGCCACTTTGAAATATCCAAAGGAATGTTGTCAAATGATTGGATTTCACAAACACAGTGGATTGCTGAAAAAAGGCATATTGTCCTGCCAAACTGTGTGTGTGTGTGTGTGTGTGTGTGTGTGTGTGTGTGTGTGTGTGTGTGTGTGTGTGTGTGTGTGTGTGTGTGCGTGCGTGCGTGTGTGTGTGTGTGAGTGCGCTTGTGTGTGTGTGAGCGTGCGTTTGTATGTGTGTGTACGTGTGCCTGAGTGCGCTTTTCTCAATTGTGTGTGGCCAGTGTGCTTCTTTACATATAATGACATAGACACAGTCGATCGTGTGTGTGTGTGTTGGGGGGAGGGGGTGTAGGGGGGACCGAATGATGTGGAGGAGCGGGGGGATGAATAAGGGGGTGAGTGGGGGTAGGAGGGCAGAGTGGGGTTGGGGGGAATGAGTCGGGGTTTGAATTAGGGGGTGGGGGGGGCAGAATAGTGTGTGTGTGGCGGGTTCGGGGGGCAGAATAATGTGTGTGTGTGTGTGGGGGGGGGGGGGGGGGGGGGGGGGGGGGGGGTAAGTTGAGTCGGGGGGGGGGGGGGGGGGGGGGGTGGGTGGGTTGACCTGCCAAACTTTTTCACATTGGGTGGGGGGTGGGCGAGTATTTTGTTGGGGGATGGGGGAAGAACGAGTCAGGGGGGTTGAGCGTGGGGGGCAGAATAGTGGGGGGTGAGTGATGGGTGGAAGGGCAGAGTAGCATGGGAAGGATGAGTGAGGGGGTGGAGGAGGCAGAATAGTGTGTGGGGAAAAGACACTGTAGAGCAGGGGAAAGATGAGCAGGGGATATGCGCGTGCACACACGCACGCACACTCACCCTTTCTTTATGCAAAAAAATGTAGGCCTGAAAAACTTTTGGTCAGAAATCTAATGTGAAAAGTTTGGCAGATCAATAGCCTTTTTTCAGCAGTCAACTGTGTATGTGTACTTCAATCATTTTCTGACAACAATCCTTAGGATATTGTCTATAGGAAATTTACATCTTTCTGTTGCCAACCTTTGTACTCACGTCTGTAGATAGGAGATTTTACTGAAAATAGGTTATCTTTATTGATAATTATGGTCTTACAGTATTGAGACAAATGTATGAAAGTCTGCCATTCTGAAAAACAGAGAACATTTTGAATTTTGGAGCACATTTGAGATGGCAACCAGCTGGTGAATCTTTTTCAATAGGCCTTCTGGTCTGTAATCCACTATGAAAACCCTGACAGAACAATAGGCCTAATTTTCGCAGCCACAGACTCTCTATGTGCATTTCAATCATTATCTTCAGCACTTTCCTTTGGATATTGCAAGGTGTCCAACTTTATTTTCATTTCTTTTAGTTTAGTCAACCTTTGTAAACATGTATGTAAGGAAATAGGACAGAATGGTGCTGAAAGTAGTTAATCGTTCATGAATGTCACCTTATAGTACAATGTAATAATGCATGAAAACAAGTCATTTTGGAAAACCATGACCATGACCCCAAGAGGTCATCCTTTGAGCAGCTAGGTTTTAAATCTAAACCTTTTGAGTTATATTTGATGCATTTCCACAAACTGGGTGTGAATAGCAGAGCGATAATCAAACACTTCTTAATGAAAGCATCACATTTGTAAGGAAACCAGGACACCAAACCAGCCCTGGGAACGAACCCTGATCACTGATGTTGGTGTCTTCCAAAGAAGTCTGAGTTTCAGTCATAAAAGCATAAGGTATTCCGGTATGAAAACAACTTTGGCCAGTGGGAGCATCAGCTCGGGCAATAAAAGTGTCAAGATGCTAATCGATGTCGGTGTTTGCCGAAGAAGGAAATAAGTGTTCATATGACAGAAATGGCAACTGGTGTGGTCTTCCGTTGCAGTAGACCAACTGCCTCAAGTTGCTTTCAGGCCTACCAGATCGGAGCTGAAGCCGGTGCCCGCACCAGTTACGTTCAGCACTAAAGTGCTTACGTAACGCCGCATTATGTAATAATGTGACAAATTATTACATAATGCGGTGACAATTGCCGCATTGTGTAATAATTTACGCATTTCGTAATAAGTTTCTTGACTGCATTTCGTAATAACTTTTTTCTCATCTTGTAATAAATTATTACAAAATGCGAAATTTATTACGGAATGCGGCCGCAACTTTTTTTTTTGATGGAAATGTAATAACATGGTGCATTATGTAATAATCTATATGGATATGTTTTTTCTGCACTTGGATTCAGTAGGCACAGCACACACATAGTCTCAGTGACATGGTAGTCACTGCCCTCTCTCTCTCTCATTCTTCTCAGTTCTCAAACTGCTCGAGAGTCGCAAATGATGCGGTTAAAACCGTTAAGAAATCATTTCACAACTTGTTGCGTGCAACGAGTCCAGTGTATGTCTCACACTTTCTGCTACATTACACCAATTTACAGCGACATTGAATAGGCCAGGTCTTAACACTTCACGAGGTGGTGAAAACTTGTCTTGCACTTGCGTGGGTCTGTGGCGCACGAGAGAGAGAGAGAGAGAGAGAGAGAGAGAGAGAGAGAGAGAGAGAGAGAGAGAGAGAGTTTACCCTGTCAAGTAATGTCTAAAGGTACCATTTCTAATTAATACTATTTCTACTTTGATAAAGCCGGCAATCTAAACTTAACTTTTGGTCTGTGGTGTTTTCTCTGTCTTGGTCAATTATTATTTTAACCAATTACTGCTCCTCCTACGAACCTAGTACTGGTCCACCTCCATCCCTAACTATTCTAATTTCATACTTGTAGTGTGTGCTACAGACGGTAAATGGACGGTAGTGCGAAAAGTCCAAAGAAGAGAAACAACCCAAGATGAAGAGGAATAAAGGAGAACATAAAAGAGTTTACCCTGTCAAGAATACCCGAAAACTTGTACAAAGTCTAACTAGGATAGTAATTAAATGTAGTGGAGTGAGAATCCAGGTGTTAAATGATATTTGTGTAGTAAATGATTTGTTTAGTCATTAGTAGGTATCTTAAATGTCATGTAAAGAATGCAAATCAACTCTTTGCTGCTCATCACAGGGTCGCCTTGTCAAATTGGGGCCGGTGTGGAATTTTTACCCAACGCCATTTTTTCCACAAATAAGAAAAAGTGTGGTTATTTTGGGTGGTTAGGTTTTTTTCGCCACATCCTGAGAGTTGACTAGTCAGAGAGAATCAAATTTGTGATTTTATGAGTCATTTAGACTCAAAGGGAGGAAAATGTCGTAATAAATTTGATTAAAGTATATATTTACTGGTTTTAGCTTGTAATTAAAGTTGTGCTGTAGGTTGAAGACATTCACATTGGGATAAGTAAGATGAGAAGACAAAAGACACACCTTTCCTTATCCTCGGGACTTGGACTCATTACCATCTGAAACTGACAGTGGCTTCAAAGTCACACCAGGACATTTACATTTCTAAGGAAGGCCCGAAAATAGTGCCAAAAGGGACTGTGAGGGGAGGGGTGTGGGGGGGGGGGGGGGGTTACAGATGTATAAAGATGGTGAAGACCAACTAGAAATTTGTGTGTAAGAGAGGACAGTCTACCCAAAGGTCTTATCTTATGCTCCCGGCGTCGATATAATAAACCTGCAGTAATCACCACAAGATGTTTAAGTTTCTTAATGTTTAACCCACACTTCCAACGAAGTCTGAGTTTCGGTCATAAAGGCACAAAACCAACGAGCACAGATCACAGATGTTGATGTCTTCAACCATAGTAGACAGGTCATCAGCTGGGAAAATTAGGCCTTTTGTCCTACCGCACTTTTCTCTGTGGATTCCTGATCAGAAGCCATATTGGAAGAAATGAAAACATGGGGCCACGTCAATTTTTGCTCAGAATTCAATATGGCCGCCATTTTCCAAAATGACTTGTTTTCATGCATTATTACATTGTACTATAAGGTGATATTCATGAACGATGAACTACTTTCAGCACTATTCTGTCCTATTTCCTTACATACATGTTTACAAAGGTTGACTAAACTAAAAGAAATGAAAATAAAGTTGGACACATTGCAATATCCAAAGGAAAGTGCTGAAAATAATGATTGAAATGCACAGAGTCTATGGCTGCGAAAATTAGGCCTATTGTCCTGTCAGGGTTTTCACAGTGGATTACAGACCAGAAGGCCTATTGAAAAAGATGAAAAATTGGGGCCATCTATGTGCTCCAAAATACAAAATGTTCTCTGTTTTTCAGAATAGCAGACTTTCACACATTTTTCTCAATACTGTAAGGCCATAATTACCAATAAAGATGACCTATTCTTCAGTTAAATTGTCCTATCTCCTTACAGACGTGAGTATAAAGGTTGTCTAGAAAAATGCATGAATACATATACAGGGGGTGGACAAAATATCTGAGACATCTGCCATTTTAGTGTCATTTAGTTCCTCTTGCATCCACAGTTAATCCTGTTGGATGTGGTTCATCCTTCTTGGTGGTATGCAGACATTACCTTGGATACTGTGGCTCTTGATACATCACAAAGACTTGCTGTCTCGGTCAAAGATGCAACAGTTACACAGAATTTCTCCTTTTTGAACTCTGACATGTTACCCATAATGTTGTGTGCATTGCAAAATTTTGAGCAAAACTGTGCTCTTACCCTGCTAATTGAACCTTCACACTTCACTTTACTGGTGCAATGTGCCATTGATGAAGATTGGCCAACAGGCTGGTCCACTTGAGCCATTAAACTTCCAACACTAAAATGATAGGTGTCTCAGTATTTTGTCCACCCCCTGTATCTTGCCACTTTGAAATATCCAAAGGAATGTTGTCAAATGATTGGATTTCACAAACACAGTGGATTGCTGAAAAAAGGCATATTGTCCTGCCAAACTGTGTGTGTGTGTGTGTGTGTGTGTGTCTGTGTGCGTGCGTGCGTGCGTGTGTGTGTGTGTGTGTGCGCTTGTGTGTGTGTGAGCGTGCGTTTGTATGTGTGTGTACGTGTGCCTGAGTGCGCTTTTCTCAATTGTGTGTGGCCATTGTGCTTCTTTACATATAATGACATAGACACAGTCGATCGTGTGTGTGTGTGTGTTGGGGGGGGGGGGGGGGGGGGTGGTGTAGGGGGGACCGAATGATGTGGAGGAGCGGGGGGATGAATAAGGGGGTGAGTGGGGGTAGGAGGGCAGAGTGGGGTTGGGGGGGAATGAGTCGGGGTTGAATTAGGAGGTGGGGGGGGCAGAATAGTGTGTGGCGGGTTCGGGGGCAGAATAATGTGTGTGTGTGTGTGTGGTGGGGGGTGGGGGGTAAGTTGAGTCGGGGGGGGGGGGGGGGGGGGTGTGGCGGTGGGTGGGTTGACCTGCCAAACTTTTCACATTGGGTGGGGGGTGGGCGAGTATTTTGTTGGGGGATGGGGGAAGAACGAGTCAGGGGGGTTGAGCGTGGGGGGCAGAATAGTGGGGGGTTGAGTGATGGGTGGAAGGGCAGAGTAGCATGGGAAGGATGAGTGAGGGGGTGGAGGAGGCAGAATAGTGTGTGGGGAAAAGACACTGTAGAGCAGGGGAAAGATGAGCAGGGGATATGCGCGTGCACACACGCACGCACACTCACCCTTTCTTTATGCAAAAAAATGTAGGCCTGAAAAACTTTTGGTCAGAAATCTAATGTGAAAAGTTTGGCAGATCAATAGCCTTTTTTCAGCAGTCAACTGTGTATGTGTACTTCAATCATTTTCTGACAACAATCCTTAGGATATTGTCTATAGAAAATGTACATCTTTCTGTTGCCAACCTTTGTACTCACGTCTGTAGATAGGAGATTTTACTGAAAATAGGTTATCTTTATTGATAATTATGGTCTTACAGTATTGAGACAAATGTATGAAAGTCTGCCATTCTGAAAAACAGAGAACATTTTGAATTTTGGAGCACATTTGAGATGGCAACCAGCTGGTGAATCTTTTTCAATAGGCCTGCTGGTCTGTAATCCACTATGAAAACCCTGACAGAACAATAGGCCTAATTTTCGCAGCCATAGACTCTCTATGTGCATTTCAATCATTATTTTCAGCACTTTCCTTTGGATATTGCAAGGTGTCCAACTTTATTTTCATTTCTTTTAGTTTAGTCAACCTTTGTAAACATGTGTGTAAGGAAATAGGACAGAATGGTGCTGAAAGTAGTTAATCGTTCATGAATGTCACCTTATAGTAACAATGTAATAATGCATGAAAACAAGTCATTTTGGAAAATGGCGGCCATATTGAATTCTGAGCAAAAATTGGCGTGGCCCCATGTTTTAATTTCTTCCAATAGGGCTTCTGGTCAGTAATCCACAGAGAAAAGTGCGGTAGGACGAAAGGCCTAATTTTCCCAGCTGATGACCTGTCTAATAGGGTTTCAATGGTGCTGCCTAAAATATTTTGGTTGCTTCCACAACGGCCAATGCTGCTATTGTGCAGTACTTACTGTTTATGCTCAATACTTGACTCAAAGTAGTATTTTCACAGTAGTTGTCTGTTTTTTCAAAAAACAGTAGAATGCTGTTGCAGAATTGCCCTAAATTAACAGCTAGTTGTTACAGTGTTGTTAATCCTTGTAAGAGTATTGATATATATATATATATATATATATATATATATATATATATATATATATATATATATATATATATATATATATGTCATGTATGAAAGTGCCCCCTTTAGTGATATCTCATACAAAGTATTAGGTAAAACTAGTTTAACCCTTATAAGTTGTTCGTGTTTTGGTGACATAGAAGGTGTTCGGGTCAATTTGACCCGGACATATAGAAAAATAATGTTTTTCTTTTCAGATTCATGTTCCTCACTGAAAATGAGCCAAAGCCAGTAAATCTCAGGGCGAAATAATAATAACTGATACTATTTTTCTCAAGCCAAAAACTGAAAACGGGTCAAAATGACCCAAACACCTTACAAGGGATAAATAAAGTATAAAAAATATGTATGGCATTTACAAATAATGTGTAATTTTTTGTGTGAAATGTATATGCATTTTATATGTATCATATCAGTATTCTATGATAGCCTTCTATGTTTTTATATGAAATAAAAGCAAAGTGATACCTCACACATTCAAGGGAGTAGCCCCCAGTGGCTCCCCAAGGTAGAACAGTACCATGCTCAGGCTATCTGAGTTATGGAGGAGGATAGCACTGGTTAATTATTCCCCCCACCAACCTGGCAGGTCGGGATTCGAACCAGTAATCTTCTGATGCCCTAACCACTCACCCATCACTATACCCATGACATGCATGGTTTACTCCTGAAAGTTGGCCCAATTGGTGTTTCCTCATACAGAATTAGGTAAAACTAGTATGAATACATTACAAATTGTACATGGCATTTACAGATAATGTGTATGATACATTACTTTCCTTCTATGCATCATATAATGTTTATACTAGTATTTAATTCTATTTTTCAGTGTCAAATGTATATACATTTTATATGTAAATTCACACATACGTTTTCTGTTTGAATTGTGGATGTTAAAGTCCATATGGGCCTACATATCATTTGTACATTTCATTGTCATGTCATGGGTATGTGATTTTTTTGGTCAGACATAGGCCTACTGTCAACAACAACGGCAAAAATCTTAAACCTAATCAGGGGTGCGTTTCTCGAAACCATAGTTGCTTACTGTGTTAGCTACTTTGTTGTTTGCAATACAATTTCCCATTTGCAACTACCCAAGCTGCTAGTAGGCTAACAACTATGGTTTCGAGAAATGCACCCCTGCTTACTATGTCAGCTACTTTGTTGTTTGCAATACAATTTCCCATGGGCAACTACCCAAGTTGCAAACTGGCAAACAACTACTCTTTCAAGAAACGCAGGCAGGCAGCCGTGGCCTTATGGTTAGAGAGTTGGTCTTTCAATCTGGGGGTTGTAAATTCAAATCCTCTCCATACACCTGCATCCATGGCTGAAGTGCCCTTGAGCAAGGCACCTAACCCCACATTGCTCCAGGGACTGTAACCAATACCCTGAAAAATAGCAAATGTAAGTCGCTCTGAATAAAAGTGTCAGCTAAATGAAATGTAAAGTAAAAGTAAAGTAAAGTAAACAGTGTAGTCATAGCCTCAGTCGTTAAGGAATTACACATTATCTGACATTTGTATGGATACTCTATGAGGGACTGTCATCATATACAGATTTAGCAGTTGCCAAAACTTTGTATGTCTCATTTTATACATTTCTAACAAAAACTGTGTTGTAAAGAAGAAATGTATCTGATATTTGTAGGCCTATGGATAATCTATGAGGGACTGGCGTCATATAAAGGTTTAGCAGTTGCCAAAATTTTATATGTTTCATTTTACACAAATCTACCAAAGAATTTACAAAAAAAATCTCTGTCATATGAAATCTTTCAGAATTCATATAACACTTGTAAGAATTGTGTATGAATTTCTGTATATCTTTTCTGTATGGGAACCCTCTGACATAGGAGCACAGATGAGAGCGAACTGATCTAAAAGTCTATGCCGGTGGCTCGTTTTGTGATCGCATCTGTATGAGAGTCCGAGAGGGAAGTTTTACTGACGTTCTACTGCAGAACTCTGCCAGCGTGTTTAGGGGCATGTTATGCCACTTGTCACCTTAGGGTGCGCTCACACCCATACATGTCTTGTGATATAAGCCATCCCAGACCACTGTTCTCATTGCCTGAGGAAGATCCCACTGGTGGATCGAAACGATGCCATTTGCATAAAGTAATAAAGTTTATATTGTTGGAGCTCATTCCCAGTGTGCATCACACTGTTGCATGCATCCAAACACACACACACACACACACACACACACACACACACACACACACACACACACACACACACACACACACACACACACACACACACACACACACACACACACACACTTGTCGTATGTCAAGACTTCTACGATGAGTTGTGGGCCTAAATGTTCTGGGAGGTGCCAAATGACAGTGTGTTGTGTAAGCTGAGCGCAGCAGTTCAGTTTTCAGCTACGCCCCTACCACGCCCCTTAGCAAAGCTATAAAACCAGACACCTACCTAATATTTGTACATTGCAACCTCATCTGAGCAGAAATCTTGCAAACGCCCTCCATCTTGTAAGTACTCTATATGTATCAGTTTCTCTAGCTGTTGGGTTTTTACACAATGATGACACCTTTTTCGTCTTGTTTGGTAACTTTTACATGCCTTGAGACATTTGGCCCTTCTCAAAACCTAGGACAGTGCACTTCCAAGTGTATCAGCCTAATTAACTTAGTCATGCCCAGTGATTGGATGCTCTTTGGTGAATATCCAATCACTGAGTGTGACTTACAAAGAGTATCCAATCACTGGGTGTGACTAATTAGGCTGGTACACTTGGAAGTGCACTGTCTTAGGTTTTGAGAAGGGCCCAGTATGTCAGGTGTCTTTGTTTTTGGCTATCATGTTTTTGTATTATCAGATATGTAATAGTGACCTTCATGCATCAATTATATGTTTTTAAATGATGAATTACATTTAGTACGTTGCATAAATGAAGAATTGTTAAAGGTGCGCTGTGTAATATTTTTGGTATCTTATTTCTAAAATTCATGCTGCCCATTCACAAATGTTAGCCTTTTCATGAATACTTACCACCACCACAAAATTCTAATTATTCATTATGACTGGGACAATTGCACTTCTTATATATGAAAAGGGGGATCTTCTCCATCGTCCACTGTTTTGAATTTCCCGAAATAGACATTTTTAGCTGCAAATCTTACTGTAATTTTGTCATACTAGAAAAGATAAGTTCATTATTAAGTGAATATTCATGAAAAGGTTAAATTTGACAGTAGACAGCACAGCTTGGATGAGTTGCAATACCTACTCTGGCCACCATTCTACAAAGTGCACCTTAAGGTCTTGCAGAGATCTGATTGTGCTTTTGGATTTCCAGGGGAAAATCAGTCCATCTCATCATGAGCCAAAATGTTCTTCCCTGCAATCAAGAGCTTAAACAATTGGACTACTTAATGTCCAACAACAAGGATTACAAGGCTGTGTTTCAGGTATGGACCATACGACAGGTCAACATTGTTAGAGACACATTGTTTTCTATATTTGTTTTGTTGATCGTTTTAATTTTTAACACCTGTCTTGTTGCACCAATGTTACAGAATGATGGCAACTTCGTCATCTATGGATGGAAGCCTGTTTGGGCCTCTAACACAGTTGGCAAAAATGGATATCGTGTGAGCATGCAGCCCGACTGCAACCTGGTCATGTTTGATAAGGGAAATCATCCCATTTGGTCCACTCAGACTGCCCGTAATGAGAACCACCCAGAGGTCCATGCCACCATGCAGAATGACGGATCTTTAGTGGTGGAAGTCAGAGGTGAAACGCTGTGGAAAACACCAGCCCAAGAGTAAGAAGTGTAGTGGAGCTCATGGTGGCAATATGTATGATAAATGTGGCAGGAGTTCAATGAAACTCTTACTCTTATGTCTTGGTGGCTCACGAGTCACAATTCAGAGTGTCAAAATTGAAAAAGCCAATAAAGAGTTGAAATCATGTGGCCTGTTTATGTGTATCATTTTCTAATAAAGTAGACATATCGTGCCGAGATTATTTTGTATGCTTTTTGTATTATCCTTTGGGTCTGTAGTGCTCCACGTAATAGGGTTATTCCTGACTACTCACCCTTGCAAAAGCAGTGTGGCAGCCCAAGGCAAACTGCAGCTGGATTGTATAATCGCAATGGTGCAACATCTCAATATCATCTAACAAAGTGGGCTGCATTTTCAGACGTTTGCATTGCAAAGTACAGTAGGCAGGCTGCTTATGTTTTCTACATTGAGATGACGGGCTGGGATGAATATGGCAAAGTTTTGTTATTGACTCACACACTGTGACTACAAAGATTGAAAGTTAACACACTTGTCATTGCAAAACATTACAAAACATTTGGCCGATGCTTTTCACCAAAGCCATTTACAATAGAGGACAAATAAATCATAGCATACAACACTTGCAGATACCTCATGCACAGGATATACACAGAACAATAACTGCAAATGCCAAGTATGGTTAGGTTTAAGTTAGGGCTGTGACACTAATGCATTAATTTCAATTAATTAATCACACGATTAAAAAAATAATTAAGTAAAAAAATTAATCGCAGTATAATATCGCTACATGTATCGCTGTATACTACGGCTAAAATCTATAGCCTACAGTCCAACTTCAATATACAATTGAATTCACAAGGCGCTTACCCATTAGGGTTCTGCGGAACTATTCTTACACAACTAGGCGTCATAAATATTCATGAAAGTTGACGGGGGTCGATGGTGCTGTCTGGCACGCATTTCCATACAACAGGGACTAGAACTGGGCCAGGTATGATCAGCTGCTGCACGTAGCCGCGACAACACCGTGCTTTCATGGCATGGTGGATAGCAGGGCTACGATTTTCGAAATCTTTGTTGCTAACTTACTTAGCAACTAACAACTCAGGTGCGACAAACTTGTTTCTGGAACACTTCGTTCTGACTTAGAAAGTCCCAATGTTTACAACTAATGTAGTTAGTCGTTCGTCCGGTGCTGAAGTGAACGACTCAGGTGTTGCTGCAAAAGGAAGTAGGGGCTGTTCGTCAGTACTACTGTCGGATTTGGAACGAATAGCATGGTTAGATAGTTCACCTTTGTTTTGGGATGCACATCACTCTTGCTCGTGGTTTTGGGTGGGTTCAGGCAGAGTTCAAGCAACATCAATCGCTTACTGCCACCAAGTGCACAAGCCTCTGACCCATACTACAACAAAATGTCTAGTCATGTTACGAACAGGGCTGAAAAAAACCACACACCAACACAGTGTTCAAATATGGAAAAAATATTGTCCAAATATAGTAGGCCTAGGAAATTCCATATTCCACAATCGTGCTTCACGAGCTCCGATCAATCAAAGCGGCGCCAATAAAAGAACCCTGTTTGATTAGGCCTAACATCGGGATTTGAACCCACACCAAAAGCAGCATCTCGCATGATGCAAAATATTTAACCACTCACCTATCTCCACACATGACAAAATGAATAGTATATTTTGATTAAACTCCAATAAGCATGGCTACATGGAAATATGCTAGGCCTAGTTGCCTAGTTGTCATTATGAAATGTGTTGTTCACTAATTAAAAAAGGCCACCAGTGTGCGGTGATCCTTCTCGTTTTCCTTGCTTTATAGGCTATGCCTTGGTCTACAAGAACTCCAAACTACATCATAGACTACAAGTTCAAAAATGGACATTATGCAACTGGATAGCCTGTTGGAATGGTGCATAATGGAAAGGCACTCGGAAGGGCGAGTGTGATGACAAGAACTGGACACTTCTTCGCGTTAGTTCTTATTTCATTGTATTGATATTCTTCTTTTCATTTCAATTCTACTATTGTAATATAAGCCTGTCACAAGCAGCCGGCCAATAGGCTACTGTTAAAACAAATGTTGTTTCAGCAGTGAGCACACTCCAAATAGCGCCATGTCCCATGGCGCACAAAATGTCCGTTATGCAGTCAGGGGGATGAGAAAACAACACAGCGCATTGTGTCCTTATTTCTCTATGTGTGTAAATTCGGCCATCGTTTTGCGGTGGTGAAAAGCAGTTAGTTACTTGGCCTTAATGTGACTGCGTGTGTGGCTGCGAGGCTCGGATGCCACAGTTCCACACGCGCGCACAACAGCACGCGTGGATCGGCCACTTTACGCACACAGAGAGAGGGTGAAAAACAGTTGCGCAGAGGAATAGGCACCTGCGCTTAATGTATCTTACTGAGGGAATCGAAATCTTGTTAGACACTGAAAACGTAGCCACGATTATGCCTTCGCGCTTATCATGCTCTTGCTCTTTAGTCATTGATGGCGATAGTGATGTGTAGGCCGACATTTGGTTACTGCATTTAATGGGGTGGATTTTGGGGATATCATTGTGTTCATGGGCGCAGATAGCGGGGGGGACGGGGGGGACATGACGTTTTCAATCACCTGGATCCGTCCCCCTCACCTGTTTGGAGAAAATATCCGATTTCTGCCTTTACATTTTGCGTGAAATAGCGCCTCCCTGGACCATTCACTTTCATATGTGGCAAAAAAACGGTATCACACTATATATATATAAATCTATTTTTTGATTGGCTAACAGCCACTGAAGTCCCAGATTTGAAGCGCCATAAGCAGAGCTGGCTTGAAGTGGAGCTAAGAGCAGACGTCATATTTACATAACATTTTTGGCTCAGACCAGTTGCTTGCTTTTATGTTAAAGGACCACTCTAATAGAAAACCATTCTTACATGTTATGTGCATCATTATTCAAAACCCATAAACCTGAATCATTAATTAAGTAACAAAACATTTGGGTTTATAATTTTATAGATTTTAGTTAATTTACAAAATAAACATTTCTTATTGGATGTGACTTCACACGATGAATTTCATGACTCCGGAAATATAGATTTTTACAAGAATTAAAACAAGATTTTTTAATGCTTCAACACTGTTTTATATGGCATTGTAGGACTACTGTGTGTACCGGTAGTTGTTGTGCCTACATGGTGGCAAATCACTAGGTGGCACCGTTACCTAATATTTCAGAGCCATGGGGAGTGTTGTTTACTCCAACGAGACGATGCAGACATGAGTTGCAGACATGACGCTGTCCTGCGGTGCAACAGTCATAACGAAACAAGCATCTGCAAATTTGATATGGACAAAACAATCTCTTAACCCATCCATTATTGAGTTTTGTGACATTGTTGTGAGGAAGCATAGGCTAATGGCCACATTCAGGTTAAGTTAAAAAAATAAAATATATATATTTTTTTTACTTAACCTGAATGCGGCCACTTTTTTCTCTAGCGCCTTGAAATAAGACGACCTCCCTTTTTAGAGTACTATTTTTATAACAAAAACCACGTCTTATATTCGGGACAATACACTTAGGCCTACCTTATGGTACAGTTTAGTAATATACAAGCAATACATAATATTTTAATTGTAATGTAAACAGGGCAACTCACCTTGCTCTTGGGATATCATTACTCCAGGAGAATGAAGATGGTTTTCATTGCACCACTTGACAGAGAAATGTGTCTCAGGCTTTTGGTGCCTGAGCTATATGTTGAAAATGATACAATGTTTTAGTCCTAGCGTGGGAACTTTTTAGATTCTCGGGACAGACATCTCAGAATCAGACGCATAGGCTTAGGCCTATATTAATTTGACAAGACAGATGACTCAGAATCAGATCTGATTTATTGTCATTGTAGGATTTCATACTTTGTAGACATTATGCATTTTGCATATCATATATTTATTTGGTAATACAGTTTTTCCAAACACTTTTAAAAGCGGGCACATGACCTTTAGTTGTGATTCAATACTGGTCTCACTCTCACTAAATGACTTGGTCCATGCAGGTGCATGACACTAGCAGTCAGATAAGAGATGAAAATCCTGAAATGTCTTGGCCCCTTCAATACAAATGAAAAACTTACTGCCCTGTGGAATCTATTAAACAAATGACATTGGTGGGACAAATGCAACAAAATGTAAGACTTCTCAAGCTTAACCAGGCTATAACAACTGGAATGAACACTTTTTATTACATTGGCAGGATTATTACGTTGGTGGGATGTTATTACATTGGTGGGTGTTGTTACACTTCCTGCCAACGTAATAATTATCTTCTGAAATCATTTTCTGAAATTGAGTGGGATTCATTTTACAAATAGCTTTGCTATCATTTGGATATTTAAACCAACATCGACCCATGTTGGTCTTTTGGGACACTTATATCAAAGACAAATATGGGTTCTATCACAATGATAGCCAACAAAATGACATTTTTTTCATTTGACTTCGGCTATCACAGAAGACCACACGGAATGGGAATGGGATAGGCCTAACCAGTAATCCTACTGTGTAGCTGCAATTTTGACATTTGGGCTCACCTTTCTTGCAAGAAATCAGCTGCAGTTGCTTTCCTTCATTTTGTTTCCCTTGTCTCTCTTGCCTTTCTATTCTTTTTGTGAAAGCCTGGTGTTTTAGACGTCTTTCATTGCTAACCGGCTGCTGCGTTTAATGCATAATATTGAAGTGAGTTGATTCCGCATATTGCACAATCAAAAGTCTGGAGCAGGCGGACTAAACCAATGCGTGATAATGGGGGTGTCCGATATAGAATATAGCCTATTTGCAGGCTAGTATATCCAATTCAACAGATGTATTTCCAGAGAACATTGGAATTACATAAATTACCAACATGTATTGACATTATTTTTAAAATAATGTTTTTAAAATTCGAAAGGAGAAAATTATTTTCCATTGGAGGGCCCCCGGTGGTCTGGGCCCTAAGAATGAGTCAGGGTTTCCCCCCCCTGTTCTACGCCGCTGGGTTGGTAACAATGTTGGTCTATTAATTGATTACATTATTTATTTTCATTACTGATGCACTTTGCTGTAAATATGTCCTTTGGTGTGACATTTAGAAATATATACACCAATGTAGAATGTAGAAATGGCTTTAGGGAGTTTTGTCTACATTGTTACACTGTTTATATTTAGTGCATTATTTTAAAGTCTTAATTTAATGAGAAATAACCGTTAAAGGATTTTTTACCCATTAGAGGCGAGCTTATTAAGAACCTTCAAGAAAATACACAGATGTCTTTCTTTTTAATTGTTCAACATTTCAGGGATGGTAATTTGCTGTCCCCTAATGCAATATTCAGTGTTAATCAAACGTATTGTTAAGCTCAAACAAATATTTGTGCATTTCAAAAATGTCACACCAAAGGACAATCATGTTACACTAAAGGACAGAAATACAAATCTGAGCCAGAAACCAATGTATCAACATGATAATTTTGTCTTTTGATCATAATATAATGTTGTAGTCAATATGGACCTACACTATGCTTATAAGTCTTTAAGTCATGGATTATCAGTCTATCCTAAGGCTTAATGGCAGATAGCCATGATGTGGTCACCTGCAGAGGTCATAAGACTCATGCTGAAGTGTGAACTTGGCATGACCATTGTTACGAATGGCTGCTGTTCAGCAAAGTTGAATCTGTTGTGCTCCGCCCTTCTTCAGGTGCGTCTCTTTATCTCGCTGGATGCTGGAGAGCCAGGTGGCTGATTGCGATCTGAATATAGGGGCTGGCCTTCCTGCGCTCACGCCAGTGTATATATATACTATATTTGTTTTTTGGTCATTTTAGACTTAATTCAGACAGCACAGTCGAAGATGGAGACAGAAAAAGCGTGGGAGAGAGACGGGTTTGGGATATGACCAATGCCGGATTCAAACCTGTGTCCGCATGGGCATGCCAGCCCATATGGGGGGCTTAGCGCACTGCACCACAGCGCCCCCCTTGATTCCACATCTCTTGAGTTCTTTCTTGATTTAACACTAAGGTGCCGTTTCCACGTAGCTGGATATTTATATTATGTGGATATTTTTTTCTCCTGCTTGTATTGGTTTTGCATTGGTTTTGGCCTTCCGTTTCCACGTAGCAGATATTTAAAAATCCAGGTGCAGGAGAAAAAAATAGCAGGAGAAAAAAATATCCTGTTCAGGGGTCTGAAACGCATTTGTTACAATGGAGGATTTTTATCCACATGTTGCATTTCCACGTAGCAGGAGAAAAAAATACCCTGCTAAAAAAATATCCTGCTACGTGGAAACAGCACCTAAGGCCGTGTCTCAAATGCCGCACTTGTGCACTTCGGGCACTGTTTTTCAGTGCCTAGGGCGCTCACGCTGAAAATGACAGTTGAGCCAGTGCACTGAAAGTGCCAGGATGATCCCCTAACAATGGTGGAAAAATGCAGTGCTTGAATTCAGTTCAGTAGAAGAGTTTGGTCAACAGTCTCCTAATTCTGTAAGTAATGTTGATGGGACACCAACCTTTTCATGCCAACCAAAGTATTGTATGTGTGATTGTTGTCCTTTGGGCTGAAGGACATGGAAATACAAGCACCAGACGCTGTGCATTGTAAACAGCAGCCAACTCGTATTTTGGCGAGCTAATGCCATGCTCAGCCGTCACTTCCAGTGAGGGCACAGTGCATAGTGCTCAACTTTTTCCACGACACTATGCACTAAAGACAACAGTGCACTGTGTGCACTGTGCACTGACTGTCAGTGCACTGACACAAGTGCGTGATTGGAGACATAGCCTAAAAGTCTTGACAGAAGCGCTTTCATGTCATGCCATGAGTTTTTGGCCCAGCACATGACACTAATACATGTTGATTTTAATTACTTTGTGGAAAGGAACTGTTTCTCAGTCTGCTTGTGCGGCACCACAGGTTGCGGTACCGCTTCCCTGATGGTAGTAGGGAGAACAGTGTGTGTGCTGGATGAGTGATGTATTCGATTATGTTTATTTCCCTCTTGGAACAGTGTGAAGTGTACAGGTCCTGAATGGCTGGTAGGGGGTGATTTGATGGTCTTTTCTGCTGTCCTCACCACCCTCTGCAGCGCCTTCTTGTCTGCAGCTAGACTGCTGCTGTGCCAGACAGAGACGCTGCTGGTCAGGATGCTCTCAATGGCTCCCCTGTAGAATGTGGTGAGTGCAAATGTGGGGAGGTTGGCTCTTCTCATCCTCCACAGAAAGTGGAATGGTGTCTGTGTGAAGATATTCCCCCAGAAGCTGCTTCCAACAGAGGATGAAGCTCAACACAGCAGACATGACATCTGCTCCAACCTGTTTATCTGCAGAACGACATAAATGTTTTTTTTTTCCCATTTTTTTTATATCTCCCACACTGATAATACTGACAATGATATAAGTGGTTCATTGTGTTTACTTTTCTTACATCATCATATGACTGGTGCAGAACAGCTGCCACAGACATACCGGATAGATTCACTGTATGAAGTGAAAGTGAAAGTAAAAAGTGAAAGCCCATTGGGAAACTCCAACTCCCATTGTCATTGTGACACAGCACTCAAGTGAACACTGCACACTGCACACAACGAACTTGCATTTTTGCCTCACCCCTGCAAGGGGTCAGCCCCAAACGGCGCCCTAAGGCAGCAGTGCCATGCTCAGGGTACCTCAGTTATGGAGGAGGATGGGGGAGAGCACTGGTTAATTACTCCCCACACGTCCTAACCACTTACCCTGCCCGTAAATATTTATGGCATTTAAATATGACTGCCCGTAAATATTTATGGCAGCAGGCACTGTGTGGCTATGGGTGGATTCCAATCTGTGTACTTCTGTCATCCCTTGCTCACTTGCCTGCTTGTGACGACAGAAAATCAATTAAATATCTTGAAAAGGCGCAATTAATGTCACTTTCTCAATTGCAATAGGGATGGTGAATGAAGAACAATCCCCCAAACGTTGTTGTGCCTAGGCTGACAGCGAGGAAACTTTGTTTTCTCCATAGAGGTTGGGCGTCAGTGCCGCCAGCACAAGTGGAGGACGGGAGTCTGCATATTGGAATACACACAAGGTCTAGACTGTAGTTCACTGCTTGGCCAGCAGAGGGGGGCAGTGGGGCGTCAGTGGCAGAGCCGTATATTAATATACAGCTCTGGTCAGTGGTGTATCCATACAGGGTGATCACCTCATGCACAGCAGAGTAACAAAATCAGGAGACTCTGACCCTGGACACTTCCTCCTTCGTCTTGTCAGTGCCTTGTCCGGCGTCTGGCACTGCATTAAGACGGACGCCTAAAATGCATGAAATCGCATCTAAGAAACACAATATTTTATCAAATTTGGAGGTGTTGTTTTTGCAAATAATAGTGTTTCTGGTGTCACAGACTAGCCTGGTTCTGACC
The DNA here is from genome assembly GCF_034702125.1 of Engraulis encrasicolus. Classification (NCBI taxonomy): domain Eukaryota; kingdom Metazoa; phylum Chordata; class Actinopteri; order Clupeiformes; family Engraulidae; genus Engraulis; species Engraulis encrasicolus. Next base: position 1,696,359 of record NC_085862.1, read on the forward strand.
ATCCCATAATACTACCATTTCATTTCATATTCATGGTCTGGAATTTGTTTGATCTGACTCGATTGCAGGAAGCAGGAAGCACATTTTCAGAAAAATCAGGATTTAACTTATAAGTTGTTGAACAAACATGTCTGACATCTATCTATGGCGATGTAGGGCCGTTTAACAGACACGTCTGACAGAACATCCTACCGTAGGATAAAATTACAATGTAGGACAGTTTATCAGAACACCGGGGCAAATCCTATTGCTCCATAGAAAACGGGTACCAGACGTAGCACGGAGCCAAGTCTCTTGGCGGAATTAGGCCTACGTAGGATGGTGTGCAAGGCTAGTCCCAGACAGCTCCTCTGTCTTCACCTTTGTGAAACGGGGACGAGATGTAACAGGTGGATAAAAGCAATTTAAACAAAAGTGATTCTCATTTCTGATTTAACATATTTGAGTCAAATTAGCTTTCCACAGTAATATCCAGTAAAGGGTACCAATACCAGTGACTCGGGGAGCCTTACCTTTTTCAGTGTTTTTCATCTCATAGTTTAGTTTAATTTTGTTTAGTTTTTTAATTTCTCTATTTTGTATCACCCACAAGCTATGTATAGGCCTAGTAAAAAACCCTCGCATACTGTTACACTGTTATGGTATTATGGATTGAATGACAATGCCAGTTTAATGTTGTCACGTTTAGATAATGCTTTTACACTACTGGAAAAAGGTTTGTACAATCTGGGTGTGAAAATTAAAAGTAAAAGAAAAACAAAGTTTCCTTCCAATACTTATCTGAGTAACCAGTTAACCGTGTTGGCTACTTGTCTTACGATCAGCTGGCTCTGCACTAGTTGGATCAAGATTGTGGTGGGTCCTTGTAAGGTTTTTAGAGTTTTTCAGTAAAAACACAGTCTATCTAGCTCATAATGTGTAATGGAGTGAAGTGAACTGCTATCTAATATCATGCGCCATGTAATTACACCACTAATGAAGGCTACTTTCACTTTTACTTTTGTCACCTTTGCTTCCACACGTTCAAAACAATGGACTTGGAAAGATGTGGTCATTGGATAGGAACACAGTAAAGGAAAAAAAATGCCAGGCATGCTCTGTGGAGTAGTCTATGCATGTGTCTGTTCCATCCATCATATGTGTGTAAATGCTGCCATCTGCTGGTAGATTATTCAATCAAAAGGTTGTGACCAGCCAGCCAGTAGTAAAGGCACATGGGCTCCTATTGGGTCCACAGACATTCATGGTATATTATACATAAGGTTTATTTTTTTGTTTATTTACATTGTATTGTGAGGAGGGGCAAGATACTGGCCGCCAACCAACAATCCAACAATCAGAGGTTGAACAGTGCGCAGCCAGGGGTTGTTTACAAACAGGAAACCCATGTAAACCCAAAGCTTTGATAACGCTATTCTATGCGGTCGAAAACTGTTTCCTGACCCACGCTCTGTCTGCCAGCCACCTGTTAGTGTACCAATGAATTAACCTTCAAGAGTGCACCGTCACACGAATGTTCGGGCAGTGACAGTTCTATAGAATTCTGGGCATCATTCAGTACAATTTGGAATTTTAGAACCTTGCAATGTTAAAGAACACATTCTTTTTATAGAATGTTCAAAAACCCACCCTCTTAAAGTTCTGTGACTCGCGCCACCAATGCGCGTCGGAAGTGGTTCACAGTGCCAAATCACTTCACAGGTGTGTAGGCGAGACGGAGTGAGTTCAGATCCAGCCTGGACAGCAGCCTCTAACAGCAGGAGATGTAGTCCAGGAGCCCAGGGGGGTCTACCTAGTTGGGAAGGTTACCAATTTTTATGGGTACTATGATGTCTGGCATGGTCCCCAGATAGAGGAACAGCACGTCTGCCGGGTTCCCTCGGGTGGGTGTGGCAAGGAGGGGGTAAAACTGGCACCCAAAAAAATGGGCTAGATCAGTTGGTGAGGTTACCACTTGGAACCTGTTGTAAATTGTTCATCATAGTCCCCTGATAGAGAAATGACCACTGCCAGACATTTTTAGTGGTGGGTTACCCCCGGCAGACGCCCCCGTATGATGATACCCCCAAAAATGGGCTAGATCAGTTGGTGAGGTTACCACTTGGAACCTGTTGTAAATTGTTTGTCATGGTCCCCTGATTGAGGAATGGCCACTGCCAGACGTTTTTGATGGTGGGCGGGGCTTGCCAGACATCATTAACTGGGGGATAAAAAGTGGGCTAAATCAGTTGGTGAGGTTACCACTTGAAATCTCTTGTAAATTGTTCTTCATAGTCCCCTGATAGAGAAATGACCACTGCCAGACATTTTCAGTGGTGGGGGACCCCCGGCAGATGCCCCCGTATGATGACATCCCCAATATAGGCCATGTCATTCACATAAGGTTTGAACCAGACATGGTACAAAAAGACAAATGAGACCACTTTTTTTGTATTATTTTTTTGGAAGGGTCAATATGTTCATAGAAACATGCTTTGAGTACTTTTTAGGACAAAAATGACTTTAATTTAAATCCGGATAGGAACCAGTGGGCAGGCTTTCAAAATCAATGCAAAGATGACATGTTTCTGATTTAAAAGAATGGTGGCCAGCATATTTAATCAATATTTAATTAATATTTAATATTACAAAATAATAAACCAATACAGTATGTACTATTATGACGAAAGTACAGTAACTTTTGCAGCTAAAAATGTATCTTTCAAAATTGCAGACAATGGAGAAGATCTCCCTTTTCATGTATGGAAATTGCAATTTTCCTAGTCATAATGAATACTTAAATACTTAATTGAATATTCCACAGAGCACCTTAAAGCAATTCGTGGACAAATTGCGCTGATATTGAAGGCCTGTGAATTACACTTAGAAATTGCACTACTACATGCACTACTGCACCATTGTATGTTAACAGCAATTTGAAATTCCCACTTTCCAGCAGCTTTGAAGATTTAGAATCTAAATACTTAACATAGGCATACACAGAAGCAGGGTGTGTTGCATATAGCACGTGTTCAGGCCGTTGCTGTGAGGTATAGCATGCACATGTGCAGTTCCATTGGCATGTGCGTGTCTGTCAGACATCCAATCCAGTAACAAATTAATCCACCCACCCAGGGCCTCTTCTTGTTGATATTGTATACTCTCAGTCAAATGTTCCACAGAGGAGGCGATTTCTGCCATCCACCCAGCCCTTACCTGGACAAAATGAGTAATATGAGAGAATGCTCTGATATGTGAGGATGCTGGGCATAGACTTCATTTCAGCATTTAACACCATAATATATATTTCATGTACAGAATGTGCAAGCTGGGTCACTGACCATCCACACAGCACCCATCACTGACTTTGTTACTGGTCTATAGAGAGTGAACTTCACAAAATTCTTAGGGAGGACATCTGCATTTGTTCAGTTCCATTCAAGTTGGCCCATAATGTGCTCTGTGGCAAGTACGTTTGCTGGGTCCCCTACCAGAGTCCACAGCATGGATGGGATGCCAGGAGACATGCCAGTACACCAAGGGACATGGAGGAGGCCATAGGAGAGTTTACAATCCAGCAGCGGGATACAACAGCTGTGTAGGAATGGGATTGACCCAGAACACAAATCACCCCCCTAAAACAACTGCATCAAGTCTTTGCACTGTTTGCTATGTGCACGAAACCCACTCTGTTCTCCAAGATATATCTACTACTTTATTACTGCTGCTATACCTATGGAACCTATAGCGATACCTATGGAACTGTAGTATGTAACAACAGCTTTACCTGCATACCTCACAAGAACTGCTTGGGCCCTGCAGAAAAACACACACACACACACACACACACACACACACACACACACACACACACACACACACACACACACACACACACACACACACACACACACACACACACACACACACACACACACACCTTTACCTGCAGTATCTCACAATAACTGCCTGGGCCCTGTAACATGCATCACACCATTGCTACGCCCCCACATTGACATAGCCCTATTTATTTGTTCATCACTTTATTATTTCTCAATACTTGAATACTGTTACTGGTCCTGTCTTGCACTTTAATGTCTGTCAGTTAATGTCAGTCCTGTGTATGTCTATGTTGGGGAATTCGGGTAAATTGGGCCACTTTGGGCCATTCACTTTTATGCAAAAAAGTGGCCAAATTTACCTGAATATTATCTCAATATTCAGAACTGCTGGAGAGTGGACATTTCAAATTGCTGTTAACATACAGTGGTGCAGTAGTGCATATAGTGCAATTTCTTAATACAAATCCCAGCCCTTCAATGTCAGCATATTTTGTCCATGAATTGCTTATAGGTGCTTTGTGTAATTTATTTGGTTGTTTATTACCCAAAATTCATACTGCCCATTCAACATATTACCTTTTTATGAATATTAACCACCACCATCAAATTCTAAGTATTCATTATGGCTGGGAAATTTGCACTTTTCATACATGCAAAGGGGGAACTTCTCAAATGTCTGCCATTTTGAAATAGACATTTTTAGCTGCAAATCCTACTGCACTTTGGTCATAATAGTAAATATTGGTTCATTATTTTGTAAAAATGAGTGAAATATTCTGGCCACCATCCTACAAAATGCACTTATTAAGTCAGAAACACGACATCTTTGCATTGTTTTTGAAAGCCTAAACACTGATTCCTGTTCGGAATTGTGATATCTGTTAAATTAAAGTCATTCTGTCCTAAAAAGTACCCAAAGCATGTTTCTATGAACATATTGACCCTTCCAATCATTTCTCCGTGTTGGAATTATCAAAAAAAAAGGTCTCATTTGTCTTTTTGTACCATATCTGGTTCAAACCTTATGTGAATGACATGGCCTATATTGGGGATGTCATCATACGGGGGCGTCTGCCGGGGGTCCCCCACCACTGAAAATGTCTGGCAGTGGTCATTTCTCTATTAGGGGACTATGAAGAACAATTTACAAGTGATTTCAAGTGGTAACCTCACCAACTGATCTAGCCCACTTTTTACCCCCCAGTTAATGATGTCTGGCAAGCCCCGCCCACCATCAAAAACGTCTGGCAGTGGCCATTCCTCAATCAGGGGACCATGACAAACAATTTACAACAGGTTCCAAGTGGTAACCTCACCAACTGATCTAGCCCATTTTTGGGGGTATCATCATACGGGGGCGTCTGCCGGGGGTAACCCACCACTAAAAATGTCTGGTAGTAGTGCAGCAATTACCTCAAACAATCTTTCACTTGGTGATACAAGCATCAAATTTGGTTCAGAGGTGCTCCAGACCCTACCCTTTTAGAAAAGGTCGCTATCCAGGTGAAAAATCCAAAATGGCGGCCATTTTCCAAGATGGCCGCCAATTGAACTGCTTTTAAATGGCTTTTATGTATATTTTGATTGACTGATCATATTTTGAATGTCTATGTATGGAAATATATTATGTTGAGCATGGAAAATTCAATGATACACACAAAAAAATGACAATTATAGTATTTTCATAATTACATGTAAATAAACTAACACTCACTGAATGATTCTAAATATTACAAAAACAGAAGTAGGCCTATAATGATTACATGTTTGTTGTTTGGGTAGGAAAACTCTCTGATACACATGATGTTGGATTAGTTATTTTTAGTCCTCACATTTGCAGGAACATAACTGTGTACAGTTAAGGCTAAAGCAATAGCATTTGCATCTTCCTCGGCAGTCAGTCTTGCATCCACATTTTGTCAGTTGCTGGCAACTCTCCGCAATTGTAGGAAGCTTTGACCAGAGAACTTTCCAGGCCTCGCCATCTTTTTGCCACCCTCAGTTGGCAGGGCTTTCAATTTGCATTTTGCACACAGTATCCCGGTCCCATAAACAGGCAGTTTGGCAGCGGACCGTTTAACATGATGGACAAGGGATGCAATTGTCGGTGGAATGGCATCATAGGATCTTTGTTTCCGAGCAAACAAGTCCAGTCTTAACCTCATCAACCTTGTCTGTTGTGCTGTTCTTGTCATAAATATTGATGACAAACCTCTCAAGAAGGTTCAGGTCAGTATCTTCAGTATACTTCTGGGTATGAACTGAGGTTTTTGAAGACATGAGTCACTTCAGGGCAGACGTCCCATGTTTGCCATGCTGTTTTCTTGCCTTTGCTATGGAAAGCTGATACAACATCACAGCCAGTGAAAGAATGGAAGGAGGACATCATGCTTTTGGATTTCTCTGGCCCAAGATTCAACATCATGTCATGAATTGGCAGCCACCTGATGGAATGACCAGTGCCAAATTCGATCCACATCATCTCTAATCCTGCATCCTGGAGAATTGCAAAATTGCTGACTGCTACACTGCAATACCACCTCCTTCACCCAATCTTTATATATCTAACCTGATAGGCAGCAGGTTGAGCTCTTGAAATTGTGGTATGTTTGTGGCTAGCATGGAATAGCCATCAGAACTACAGCTGTAATGGGTAGGGGGAGACTTCAACTCCTCTTTTGTATCTTTCTGACAGAGGCAGCAGTTCTTCCAGTCTGTTTTAGTAGTCAAGTCAAGTCGGTTTTATTGTCAATTTCTTTACATGCACTGGCCATACAAAGAATTGAAATTACGTTTCTTACTTTCCCATGCAGACATAGACATAGACTTTAGGTGTGGACTTAGGCAATTAGACATAGACAGTATACATGCATTACACCTAGAGTACCTATACAATATCCTTACAGACACATAAAGTGGAAAACTGGGCAACAACAGACATACATAGAACATGTATTAAGAAGAGGTATTGTTGTGCATTTTCAGTTATGTCCTATTGTGACGATTCTGATATAGTGATAGTAGCATTGTGAAATAATAATGCATATAAAGTAAGCAATTGTAATGTGCAATATTTACAACTATAGTTGGTAGCCAGTTTTCCAGTTCAGTCATTAAAGATCGCCTCTCAACGTTATTTCATTAATACTGCCGTGTCCCCCAATGTTATTGAATGTGTTACGCGTTGGTCCTGTTTTAAAAAACACACTGGTTGCTTTGTTTCAAGACGTTTTTGCAAGCTGGCAAGGTGGCTTGTGGAGAAACGAGAGAGTGTTCCGTGTTTCTCGTGGAAATGCGTCTCTGATTGGCTCACTCCTCCTGCTCTCGAAGAAACGCGTCTCTGATTGGCTCAGTCCTCAAGTTCTTGGAGAGAATGTAATGGCAAACAGAGTCGCCACTTCCCCTGGTGGTACTGCACTATAGGGGCGCCAGCGGAGGCGTGCAGGCTCCATTCAGGGCTGTGCTCTTTCGACAGCGACCCCTAGGCTTGCTGCAGGCACGGAGCAACCAGAGTGAGTTGGCTTTATGTATGAGGCTGTGTGTGTACCTGAGAGTAGAAACCAGCTGATAGCTAAGCTAAGCTATGTTTCGGGCCACCAGACGTTGCTTGTTTTGAAAACAAGCAGAAAAAAAATTACTCGACATGTTTTTAGATAAATGGGTCGATATAAACCTTTGTGGGCAACGCCTTCTTTCGACGTGACGAAACACAGAAAGGCTTTCGTGATTCGCTCGTTTCTCTGCATTATTTATGTAAATTGGGAAACACCGGGAAACACAGCCAGGAGAGTTGACGCACCGCTATGAGAGCCTTGCAAGTGAGTTTAACTTGGGGTGACCGTCCGATCTTCGAAAGGAGTGAGTAAAACTGAGTTTTATCGGAAGTTGGCCTTTAAGTAACAGGCATGAAGCAGCAGCAACATGTGTGTGAATGTTTGTGTGTGCCTTTGAGTTAGTTCAGTGCTGTGTGAGTGTGTGTGTGTGTGTGTGTGTGTGTGTGTGTGTGTGTGTGTGTGTGTGTGTGTGTGTGTGTGTGTGTGTGTGTGTGTGTGTGTTCGAGTTAGTGCAAGTAGAATGTGCAATCACAATTCAGTGTTGAGGGGGGGCTATCGGTGATAGGAGGGCGGGTTAAGAGTTCAGCATCCTGATTGCTTGGTGTATGAAGGTTTTTGCCAGCCTGGTGGTATCTGAGCGGAGGCACCTGTACCTCTTTCCAGAGGGCAGGAGACTGAACAGTTTGTGTGCAGGGTGACTTATGTCCTTGGTGATCATCAGTGCTTTTCGGGTGGGGCGGGTGGTGTAAATGTCCTGCAGAGAGGGAGTGGCGCTCCAATGATCTTCTACGCTGTGTTCACAATGCGCTGGAGTGTCTTCCTGTTTTGCTCTGTGCAACCTCCTCCCCACACTGTGTCACACAGCTGATCAGGATGCTCTTGATGGTTCCTCTGTGGAATGCTGTCATGATGGAGGGTGTAGCACTTGCCTTCTTCAGTTTGCACAAAAAGTAGAGGCGCTGTTGGGCCTTCTTCGCCAGTGATGATGTGTTTGTGGTCAAAGAGAGGTCGTCGCTGATGTGCACTCCAAGGAATTTTGTGCTGCTCACTCTCTCCACAACATCATTGTTGATGGTCAGTGGTGGCAGTTGTTTTTGGCCCCTCTGAAAGTTGACAACAATCTCCTTGGTCTTGTTGACATTCAGCAGGAGGTTGTTGTCCTTACACCATCTGGCCAGCAAGTCTACTTCTTCTCTGTAGTGAGTCTCGTCACCCTTAGTGATGAGGCCCACCAGTGTTGTATCGTACGCAAACTTCATCAGATGGGTAGTGCTGTGGGTCGTTGTGCAGTCATGTGTCAGCAGCGTGAACAGCAGGGGGATGAGCACACAACCTTGAGGGGCCCCCGTGCTCAGGGTCAGGGTGATTGAGGTATTGTTCCCGACACGTACTGCAGCTCAATGGATTTTTAGCAGACATCTTGTGTAATACGGTTAAAGGGTCTATCCTTTTACCACCCAACCGTTCAAATTATAAAAGCACATTGAGATATGGGACACAACAAGGTTAAGTCATCTTCTGCCCTAGCCGGGCTCCGCCCTACTGGGGACGCAACGCCTTCGGCTCAGCGACACACATTAGGGCTAGGAGCTTGCTCTTTCTCGCTACAGCGGGATCTCTACCCACTTTGTCTGGAACCAATCAACTGTGCATTTCCAACAGTCCTGGGTAGAGATGTGTTCAAGGCAGTGACGTGGTTTAAGCAGAGACTTTGTATTGGGCTAAGAAATGTTTGGTTTAAACTTCGGCACAGCCCTCAACCAGTAGCAAGCCGAGGGAGGCGGGTTAACCAGGCCATGGAAACAAAGTTCGTCCTGTATGGAAACGCTAATCGTTATAGTCCTGGTCAGACCAGAATTGCGGTATGTGATCTGAAGTCTATGAAAATCAGGCAACTTCTGCCCTACACCCAGCCCGATCGTTCATCCAGTGTCATTTAAGTCCTGTGCAATCTGTACACTATCCGGGTAACTGAAGCCCCGTTACCCTTGGCTCGGCTCTCCCGCGCTGGCACATCCTGTCAATTCAGGTGCGTCTATCTAACTAAATTTCTAACTACACAAACTACATTTCTAATTAAGCTATATACAGGGTCTTATTGGATAGCATATGGGAGACTATAAATACTAACAATACAACTAAACTGAGTATACTAAAGAGTTAGTAAACTGCAACTACAGCTATTGTACCACAAGCCGACACTGAACCCCATGCTGAGTCTCACAGTAGTGATGTCACCACTGTGCCCTGGTTGTGCTATAACATCACTCTAATACAGAATGTAAACAAAATTGTTTTTACAACATTGTATTCCAACAGTGATGGCAAGGTTAGTATGCATTATTGAATACCTGCTATCGGACAGCTGTATGTCATAAATGTGCATTTTCAGTCACGTAAGGGCTGCTATTTTGAAAAGTGGTGGCCATTTTGTGATGAAATAATGATACTATGAATTTGTCCTGGTCAGAATGCATACATTTTAATATTTCCATCACTCAGATATCTATATTACTTGCCATTCTAAGACGAAAACAGCTTTTTTCATCTTTAATGAGGCGGACATCTTGAAAAATGGCCGCCATCTTGTTTTTTCACCTGGATAGCGACCTTTTCTGGGAGAGTAGGCCCTGGAGCACCTGTGTACCTGATTTGGTGCTTGTATCACCAAGTGAAAGATTCTAATGAAATATTGACTTAAGAAGCCCCACTACAGTGGTCATTTCTCTATCAGGGGACTATGATGAACAATTTTCAACAGGTTCCAAGTGGTAACCTCACCAACTGATCTAGCCCATTTTTTTGGGTGCCAGTTTTACCCCCTCCTTGCCACACCCACCCGAGGGAACCCGGCAGACGTGCTGTTCCTCTATCTGGGGACCATGCCAGACATCATAGTACCCACAAAAATTGGTAACCTTCCCAACTAGGTAGACCCCCCTGGGCTCCTGGATTAATGTGACCAAGCTGTCAATATTGACAGGGAAGTCACACCTCCACAACATCAGCTGTGTTAAAGCATGTCACTCTTCAACATCCGTGACCCTCTGATGAAGACGGAAGTGTGACCGTCGAAACATGTCAGGTAAAAGATAAAAAACTGTCGAATCACGTCAGGTAAAAGATTTAAAAAAACGTTTACATGTCTGAAACAAAAAATACATAAAGATTGGGTTACACATGACAGGGCATTGCCTCTTGTGGCAACATGAAGATTTAGTTAGCCTATGTAGCATGACCAGGTGAACTGACAAAAATGTTTAATAAATGAACCGACTACGCCACCAGAGGGCGCTAGAGTCCCTCTGGAAATCGAATTACACACTAGTGCATCAAAGCACACAGGTCCGTAAGGAACGACAGAGACAGGATTACGGGGAACAGTGCCTTTCTTCTTTTTAATAGGCTACTTCAAGACGTAATACAATGTATTTAAGACCACAAAATAAACAAAAATACATGGGCGTGAAACAGGTAACCACACGATAATGAGTTGGCTTAGGTTTCCCCTATTGAGTAGCTTCAGTACAATTTAACACGATGTAACACACAATTAGCACAGCAAGCACATCTAGTTGAATATAAGCATGCATCGAAGTAAATCATTAACACAGCACACAAAGTTACACTCGGCATAAGGCCTGAGCACTGCACGTGAGAAGCTACAGTAGGGTGTGTAATGTTTCTAATCTTAATGAAGAAAACTTGGGTTCTTAACTAAACTTATTTATTAGCATAACGAGTCAGGAGGATACAGGTACACCGTCAGGTTCATGTTCATCAACTGATGACTTGCAATACACAGACACACATCCGGGGAGTACATCATATCTGCGTCCACCTAGTGGCAGGAGGTAAAACTGCAACACATTTTACTTATCATCACATCCCCCTTTTTCTAAAGATGAAAACATTACACATTAACTATTTTACCATCAATCTCATCACTAGCAATTTTATCTAGCAATCGTTATACTTCTCATAAGCAGTTTGTATCTGTGTTATTATTATTTTCTTTTAGCACTCATAAATGACTATGAACTCATTTTTTTTTTACTTGTTCTTTTCAACTTAACATTACTTAATAAACATAAACGTGAACTCATATTTCAATGAAAAGGATACGGGTCATAGTCCTTATAGATTCAGCCTGTCAGGTGCTTTGACAGTGCGTGATGATCTTCTCAACTCTGGCAAGTCAGTCTCTACAGCTCTCTGGTGATCATCCGGCGGTGGATCATCTGATGAGGTGGAGGCGGGATCTCGCGGCGGATCTTCATCGGTCTGTTCTTGCCAGGTGTCTTGTGTTTTGAGTAGACTCCGTCGATTTCTCCTGAGGACTTGGCCATCCTCGGTTTGGACGTTGTAAGATCTTGGACTCACTTCCTCAAGAACGGTTGCTTTCTTGCTCCAGGTGTTGGAATCATGTATTCTTACTGTGTCATGCCTAGCCAGTGGTACTAAGCTTTTTGTTGACTTGTCATAATTTGCTTTTTGTCTCTTTTGCAGATGTTTTTGTTTTTGTTTCACTTCCTTTTGTTTCTGTCCAGAGGTGTATGGAAGTGTGGTGCGTAGTCTGCGTCCCATAAGAATTTCTGCAGGGGACAGGCCATGCTCAAGAGGCGAAGCACGGTAACTCAGCAGTGCTAAGTATGGATCTGACTGACTTTCTTGTGCTTTCTTGAGCAGCTGCTTGACTATGTGCACACCTTTCTCTGCCTTTCCGTTCGATTGAGCGTACAGGGGACTAGAAGTCACATGACGAAAGTCATATTCCTGTGCAAAATCCTGGAACTCTTTGCAGCTATAGGACGGGCCGTTGTCACTGTACAAAACTTGGGGTATCCCATGCCTCGCAAAGATTGATTTCATGTGCTTAATCACACAGGCCGCTGACATGCTGGGAAGCAGTGCGATCTCTGGGTAGTTGGACAGGTAGTCGATTACTAGCAGGTAATTCTTTCCATCCAAGTAGAACAAATCAGTCCCAACTTTTTGCCAGGGCTCGTCAGGTATCTCTGTGATTACCATGGGCTCTTTTGGCTGCCTTGCTTGATGTTTAAGACATATATTGCATTTTGACACCATTCTGTCTATGTCAGCATTTATGCCTGGCCAGTAAATTGAGGTTCTAGCCCTTCTCTTGCACTTTTCCATGCCTAGATGTCCTTCATGCAATCTTTTCAGCATGTTGGATCTCAGAGACTGAGGAATGACCACTCTATTCTTTCTTAACAGCAGTCCATTAACAAAGCTCAGCTCTCCTCTTACATCGTAGAATGGTTGACACTCACCCCGTGGCCAATCTTTCTGTATCAGCTGGATGACTCTCTGCAGGACGACATCCTTCTTGGTTTCCTCAGCGATCAGCCTGGATTTCATGTCGGAGATGGGCAGTGTCTCTGTGATCAGATTCACATGAAGATTCACTTCACTTTCCGTGGAACACTCGGCCTGCTCCTCTCTCTGTGTGGTTGCTCTCGACAGAGCGTCTGCTACCACTATGTGTTTTCCAGGTGTGTAAATCAGGTCGAAATCATAGCGTTGTAGCTTCATCATGAGCCTTTGAATGCGTGGTGACATTTCACTGAGATTTTTCTTTATGATGGCTATAAGCGGTTTGTGGTCTGTCTCTGCTACAAACTTTGGCAGGCCATACACATAGCCATGGAACTTCTGGAACCCGTACACCAGCCCCAAACACTCTTTTTCAATTTGTGCGTAGCGGCACTCAGCACTCGTCATCGCTCTTGACGCGTAGGCGACAGGCTTCCAGTCTTCTCCACACGCCTGTAGCAGAACAGCTCCAATGCCATCCTTTGATGAGTCTGTAGATATTTTTATCCTTTTCGACGGATCGAAAAATGTCAGCACTGGCTCTGTTGTGAGAGTTGTTTTCAGACGGGACCATTCTGCCTCATGTTCAGATGTCCACTTGAACTCACACCTGTTACGCAGTAGCTCTCTTAAGTGCACAGTCTTGGAGGACAGATTTGGAATGAATTTTCCAATGAAATTGATCATGCCTAATGCACGCAGCACACCTTTTTTGTCTTCAGGTCTAGGCATTTCCAGAATTGCTTTGATCTTGCTTTTATCTGGCTCGACACCGGCTGGTGTCAACTTGTCACCCAGAAAGGTAATTTCATTCACTCCGAACTGACACTTAGATCTGTTCAGCTTCAGCTGGTACTTCTGGACTCTCTGAAGCACTTTGATGAGCCTTTCATTGTGTTGCTCAAGTGTGGATCCCCACAAAATCAAATCATCGACATACACACGTACACCTTCGATGCCCTCTATGATGTGCTCCATCGTTCTGTGGAATACTTCTGGAGCGGAGCATATGCCAAAAGGCATTCTCTGGAAGCAGTAGCGCCCATACGGTGTATTGAAAGTACAGTACTTTGTGCTGTCCTCATGCAGTCTCAACTGCCAGAAGCCTTGAGAGGCGTCCAATTTACTGAAGTATTTGGCACCGGCCATCTCGCTTGTTATCTCATCTCGGGTAGGTATTTGATAATGTTCTCTTTTTATGTTGTTATTCAGATCTTTTGGATCCATGCACACACGTAATTCTCCATTCGATTTTCTGACACACACCATCGAATTCACCCATTCAGTGGGCTCTTCCACTTTCTTTATCACACCCAGTGACATCATTCTATCCAGTTCTTGTTTCAGCTTTTCTCGTAGGGGAGCTGGAACACGCCTGGGAGCATGGACGACAGGCTCTGCATCATCCTTCAGTTGTATCTTGTAGGTGAATGGTAAAACTCCAAACCCCTTGAAGATGTCTGGGTACTGGTTCACTATTGACTCAACGCTGGTCTGGCTATTAACATTGTTAATGCAGTAAACCCTCTTCACTAAGCCCAAATTTTCACATGCAGTGTCACCTAATAATGAGTCATGTCCAGCCGGAACAACTACAAACATCAGGTGGTGCTCTTTTCCTTTAACTTGCACTTTCAGTTTGCATGTGCCTTTTGTGTCAATACTGTGTCCATTGTAGGCTTTGAGCTTCACTGAGCTGGGGTGGATGCGTGGCTTCACCTTCATTGCTCTGATGTCACACTCACTGATTAAATTTGCCTTGGCCCCTGTGTCTAATTTCAGAGGAATGACTGCACCGTTTATTTCCAGTGGCACAATCCACTTGTCCTTTTTAGCACAGGTTGCATTTGTGCACTGTTCAATGTCTTTTGGCTGGGCTGCTACGCTATCTTCAGCTTGCTCTACCATCCAGACAAAGAACGAATCAGCTAGCTCCGTTTCCTCCACTGTGTGGACTCGATCACTTCCACTCTGTTTCCCTTTGGAAAAGCATTGCTTCGCAAAGTGGTTCTTCCCTTTACATTTGCTACACGTTTTTCCAAATGCAGGGCATTGTTTTGGTGCATGCTGATTGCCACATCTTTTGCATGAAAAAGTCTCCGTGACATTTTGTTGTTTAATCATTTTTTTCGATTTCTGCATTTGCTTTACTGCAGCTACGGGCACCGTTGCACTCTCCTGTTCCTTCTGCGCACTGAATGTTTTTGCATGCAGCTTAGCCAGCTCGCTAGCGTTGCCAATCTTAATAGCTTCCGCCAACTTTAATTCAGGCTCTCTCAGTAGCCTCTCTCTCACTTTTTTGTCGTGCACTCCGAAGACAATTTGATCACGAATCATTGAGTCTTTCAGTTCTCCAAAGTTACATGTTCTGGCTTTCAATTTCAAGTCTGTCACAAATGCATCAAAACTTTCAGTCTGCGATTGCAGGCGGGAACGAAACACATACCGTTCGAAGGTCTCGTTCTTCTTTGGTGAACAGTGGTCATCAAACTTTTCCACGACTTTATCGAACTGATCCTTGTGATCCCGTTCAGCAAACACAAACGTATTAAATACCTCCACAGCCTGAGGTCCCGCGACGGTGAGAAGCAGTGCTATTTTCCGCGCGTCTGACTTATTGTCCAGCCCCAGTGCTTGCAGGTAAAGGTTGAATCGTTGCTTGAACGTTCGCCATTCACAATCGACATTTCCAGTCCAATTCAGAGGGTCAGGCGGCTTAACACTTTCCATGACTTCTGTTGGACCACTCCTGGTACCATGTAATGTTTCTAATCTTAATGAAGAAAACTTGGGTTCTTAACTAAACTTATTTATTAGCATAACGAGTCAGGAGGATACAGGTACACCGTCAGGTTCATGTTCATCAACTGATGACTTGCAATACACAGACACACATCCGGGGAGTACATCATATCTGCGTCCACCTAGTGGCAGGAGGTAAAACTGCAACACATTTTACTTATCATCACAGGGTGGTCCTGCTGACCCAATTACAGGTGTGGTGTGCCCGACACGGTCAACACACCAATAAATCAATACACTAAGACACAAAACAGAAATCAAACGTACATTAACCAAACAAAAGAAATAGAACACACACACGTACACACGCATTCACACACACTCGACTGAGAGTCCCAGCGCTCAACGCGCGTCACCAAACACACTCTCCAACCGCACTCCACGGACAGTTCCAAAGCGCGCACCGCGCGTCAAGTCTCCACACGCACACTCATACACAATACTTGTCGGGAGAACAAAAACAGCAGCGCGTCAAGGGCCGTTGGCCCTACATACAACGATCACAGGCTACCTGCAGACAGAAGGCATCAGGGGAAAGTATGACTAGACAGTATATGTATTAATGAACTCAATTAAGAAGACAAGTGGTGGAGAGTCCAACATACCGAATGGGCGAGGCACATCGCCTACGCAGACAGCAGCAAGGGCAACGGTGGTTAAACGGACAGGCTAGGTAAACCATGCCTAGAATGAGATGAATGCAGTGAGTGAGAGGAATGTTGCGATTAAAATATTAATCAGTCGTAGGGGAAAACTGGGACATACCAGGAGAGGTTGAGCCAATGCCCACGCCAGCAGCTCAGCTGGGACCCAAGAAGCGATTACGCTTTTGGCCAAAAGACGCACCGCAGGACCAGACCACCCCACGCGGGCTTCCACATCCCGTGGAATACAGATGCCTACGGACGCGGGCTCTCCCAGTGACAACCGAACAAACAGCCAGATGATGACCGACCAGCCGACGCTAAGTTGAAGCAGGTGTAGCGTTTTTAAAAGAAACTAAAACCTTAGCAATTGGTGCTCCTCACCCACATGACACACCGCGCCACAGCCAATTGCCGCTGTGGCTTAAAGGCACACGCACCAATATGCTACACCTACATGACAGGACATTGCCTCTTCTGGTAAGCACTGCAATTGTGTGAGAGGGGCTGCAGGGACATATGAAATATAGATACCTAATCAATAGGACACAGGAAGGAAATATAGAGACCTAATCACAGGGACACATGAAGGAATTTAATGCTTAAAAAACCCTCGCATACTGTTAATACACTGCTATGGTATTATGGATTGAATGACAATGCCAGTTTAATGTTGTAACATTTGTTTAGATAATGCTTTTACACTACTGGAAAAAGGTCTGTACATACAGGGGTGTGAAAAGTAAAAGTAAAAGAAAAACAAAGTTTCCTTCCAACACTTATTTGAGTAACCAGTTGACCCGTGTTGGCTAATTGTGTTACGATCAGCTAACTCTGCACTAGTTGGATCAAGTTTGTGGTGGGTCCTTGTTAGGTTTTCAGTGTTTTTCAGTAACAACACAGTCTATCTATCTCATATGCAATGGAGTGAAGTGAACTGCTATCTAATATCATGCGCCAGTGTTGTAATTACACCACTAATGAAGGCTACTTTCACTTTTACTTTTGTCACCTTTGCTTCCACACGTTCAAAACAATGGACTTGGAAAGATGTGGTCATTGGATAGGAACACAGTAAAGGAAAAACATAATCTGTGAAAATGAGCATAATGTTCCCCCTTGAACATGCATTTCATTGCCAGGCATGCTCTGTGGAGTAGTCTATGCATGTGTCTGTTCCATCCATCATATGTGTGTAAATGCTGCCATCTGCTGGTAGATGAGTAAATCAAAAGGTTGTGACCAGCCAGCCAGTAGTAAAGGCACATGGGCTCCTATTGGGTCCACAGACATTCATGGTATATTATACATAAGGTTTATTTTTTTGTTTATTTACATTGTATTGTGAGGAGGGGCAAGATACTGGCCGCCAACCAACAATCCAACAATCAGAGGTTGAACAGTGCGCAGCCAGGGGTTGTTTACAAACAGGAAACCCATGTAAACCCAAAGCTTTGATAACGCTATTCTATGCGGTCGAAAACTGTTTCCTGACCCACGCTCTGTCTGCCAGCCACCTGTTAGTGTACCAATGAATTAACCTTTAAGAGTGTACCGTCACACCGGTGTGACGGGAATGTTCGGGCAGTGAAAGTTCTATAGAATTCTGGGCATCATTCAATACAATATGGAATGTTAGAATCTTGCATTGTTATAGAACACATTCCTTTTATAGAATGTTCAAAAACCCACCCCCTTAAAGTTCTGTGACTGGCGCCACCAATGCGCGGAGGGAGTGGTTCACAGTGCCAAATCACTTCACAGGTGTGTAGGCGAGACGGAGTGTGTTCAGATCCAGGTAAGCAAATAAGAACTAAATATACAAACACAGGATGATTTCAAACATAAAAGGTAAGTATACAAAAGATAAACAAGTATTGGGTAAGTATTTCACTAAGTCTTCCATTTACAGGGTTACAGGAAATAAGTGAAAAGTTGCATGAATCACAAATATGACTCCAACAAGGCTACACGTTAGTGAATTTGTCATTAGTTGGCCCATAGATTCGGTAAATAAGTTTGAATTAATGTTAGGCAGTATCAACATATTTACGATCCACAATAACCATTATTTATATAAAAATAATAGAATAATAATAGAAAAGGGCATACTTAACCAAAGAGTTCCCATTGTTCAAAATAGAACTGCAGTGTACATGTATGACAGCTAGGTGGCAGCACTAGCGTTGGTGATACCCTCTCAGATGTGTTTTCAGGATAACTGAGCGTCAATGAGAATGTGGGTCACACAAGACCAATTGAGTCGGTGATGTTTGGCACTAGACTAAAGCCATCACATCCAAACTTATTTTGCACCTTGATTTCCACAAGAATTGACCTTTTGCCAGTGTTGTGGTGGTACTTGTAATAGGGGTGCACGATGTATCGGCCTAAACATCGGTATCGGTCGATATTTGACATTTCTCAAGACATCGGACATCGGTCCGATGGGTAAAACTGGGCCGATGTTAAAGCCGATGTTTTTTTTTAAATGTTACTGTTCTTAATTTTATTGGTTCTGATATGTTTTTAACATAAGATTGGACTTTTTAAAATCTAATTATCACAGGGAGTTAAAACGTGTTTTGGAAAGTAAAGAGGACATTCAAAATTCAGTTTGCATCATTGTCAGTCTGCATTAAATGTTATCTTTTTTATTTTTATTTTTTAAATACATACAATATCGGTATCGGTTAAAGTGGTAGTTCGCTATTTTAGACATTAAGCCCTGTTTGTGTGACTTCTGGGGTGAAGTAGAGATGTTCTCATCACAATTTTGACATTTGGTGCTGAACGGAGCATTTGGGTATCCAAGACTGCAGCCCCCCCACCTTTACATTACTCCAATAGAGCACTCAAACAATCGATTATAAAATGGCATTAAACTTTTGTTTGAGAAGACATGGAACTCACCGTGTGGTCAGTGGTAGACAGCGATAAATTGACCCGAAAATTGCAGCGAAATATGCCTTCTAACTGTTGTTTAGCATTTGGCGGACCTATTTTTCCCCAGACGCCGTTGAATAGCAGTAGACATCCAGCCAGTAGGTAGCGATAGTGTGTTGTTTATGTAGACATCAAGGAGCGAGGTAGAACGGCTATCTTTGAGTGGGACTGGCTACAAAAACTACAGCTTGCATACAAACCATAGATAGTAACGTAAACAAACGCACCCCCATTTCCGGTCGCGCGGAGTAATACTAGTCAAACCAATACAATCAATGAAGACGGACAATAATGAATATATCTTCTCTGGAAGCGTATTTCGCGGTGATTTTCGAGCCAACGTATCGCTGCCCACCTCTGACCACTCGGTGAGTTTCATGTCTCTGCAAACGAAAGTTTAATGCCATTTTATGATCGATTGCTTGAGTGCTTCATTGTAGTCAATGTAAAGGTGGGGGGGCTGCAGTCTTGAATACCCAAATGCTCCGTTCAGCACCAAATGTCAAAATTGTGATGAGAACATCTCTACTTCACCCCAGAAGTCACACAAACAAGGCTTAATGTCTAAAATAGCGAACTACCATCAGTTATCGGCCAAAACCGCATTAATCAATATCGGATATCGGTATCGGCCGAAATTTTTCACATCGTGCATCCCTAACTTGTAATAATAAAACAGTTGATTCCATGTTCAGAAAAATGTCCACTAGGCGAGAACTTTTATGAAAAAAAACCCCACCCCAAAATAATTGACACAAAGGTTTTTCTTTCATGGATTCTATTACTATTGGACATGCTATACATACGAAGAGATCAAATGCAAAACCCTCTAACTCCATTTCTGAAGACCTGCACTTCTATATGTTTAGAGAACCCCGTTGTTGGTTTGGTTTACATTCATGTACTTGATAATACATATAAATAGTTATATTACATAAATAAAATAAAAAAATGCAATTTTGATAGCTTTGTATTAAATAAAAATGAATTAAGATTATTTTCTGAAAAGGCACTTAGGGGGTTTTGCATCTGAACTCTTTTACGTATATAGGCTACTAAAAATATAGTCAAATCCAAACTTGTGAAATTAGTTATTTTCACCATGGCTTATGGCTTATAATAAGGGTGCCATAAACCCTGCATGAGCCTGTGTGAAAAAGTAATTGCCCCAATTATTAAAGGGGTATGCCACTATTTTTGGGCTTAATACAGTTAAAATCGTTGGCTGGGGTTTATAAAGGTGGTTAAGTGTCTTATTTTTCATGTTAAGCGTTGTCTTGCTTTAAGACAAGTTAAAAGAGGGAGCATGTCGCTAAGCTAGTGAAAGTCAATGGATCCGTGTAGCATGCTACAATGCTACACGGATCCATTGACTTTCACTGGCTTAGCGACATATTCCCTCTTTTAACTTGTCTTAAAGCAAGACAACGCTTAACATGAAAAATAAGACACTTAACCACCTTTATAAACCCCAGCCAACGATTTTAACTGTATTAAGCCCCAAAATAGTGGCATACCCCTTTAACCCTCTACTGCAGGGATGGGCAACTGGAGCAGCCCTCCTCCTCCTCCTCCTGGGGGCCACATGCAGCCCCCCTCCTCCTCCTCCTCCTCCTCCTCCTCCTCCTCCTCCTCGGGGGCCACATGCAGCTCTCCTCCTCCTCCTCCTCCTCCTCCTCCTCCTCCTCCTCCTCCTGGAGGCCTGGGGGCCACATGCAGCCCTCCTCCTCCTCCTCCTCCTCCTCCTGGAGGCCTGGGGGCCACATGCAGCCCTCCTCCTCCTCCTCCTCCTCCTCCTGGAGGCCTGGGGGCCACATGCAGCCCTCCTCCTCCTCCCTCAGTGTGGCCCATAGATAATACATCATTTAAAAAAGACAAGAATTTTTTTAGGGCCAAAACATACCAAGGCGGAACGGAACGGTCACGGGACGAACGCGGTCTTTCTGCTTAGTTTTGGCCGGCGTGTTTTTCTCTGCCTTTCACACTGACAGCGTCGGCGTGCGCGGCCAGTCCTGTTCAAAACCCTCCCCACAGCCAAAGCTAGCATGCTACTTTTCCATTCATTTGAATTGAGACACCGCCGGTTGCCGGCGTGAAAAATACGCTCGAGTTCTATTTTCCAAATGCAGCGTGGCGCTGAACCGGCTCCCGCACCGCTGACGCTCGACTACCTATAGATAATACATCATTTAAAAAAGACAAGATTTTTTTAGAATCTCTTCCAAATCATTGTAATTCTGCTGTTGGCTGATAGAGCAGTGGTTCTTAACCTGGGGTGCGGGCACCCCCTGGGGGTGCACCAGAGATTTCAGGGGGTGCGCAGAATTTTGTTTGTGTTGAGGCTGTGACAAGTGAACATTATAATTAGGCCAAATCAAAACTAAATTAAAAGGTGTTGTGATCCCCATGTCAAGACATTAAGGTATTGATTAATGTCTCAAGCAAAAATCATTGTAATTAATCACTTGAATCACATTTTTTAGAGCCTATACACATATAGAGGTTTGGATTGGGGGTACGCGGCTTGTCTTGGGCACAGGTAACGGGGTGCTTTGAGAAAAAAAGGTTAAGAACCACTGTGATAGAGATCACTCCTCGGCAGTCAGTAAGCAACAAACTCCACCTCAAACTGCGTGTTAGAGTCAGATTCGTGGTCATGTGGCCCTCCAATGATGTCGATGAAAAAAAATGTGGCCCTCCTCATCATAAAAGTTGCCCATCCCAACTCTACTGCATGGGGTTGCAATATGGCAACCGTAAACTTTTTCCAGTTTTTCTATAGAGGGTGCACTATAACCTGTTTATTTATACTTATTTGTGATAAGACAGTCTTTTACGTTGAAACCAAAAAAACGTTTCAGGTCACATGATTTAGAAATAAACACAGGAAGCTCTTTTTCATCACCTACTTAGGTGTGTGGAGGTCATCGCTCGAGGCCTCCATAAACCAAGGTATTACTAACATTTCAGCCAAACATATAGAAAAAATACAAACACTATCTGGAATAGGCCTATGTAAACTGTTATTTATCATCATTAAAACAACTTTAAATGCAAAGATTTTTTTGTAAAATGGTAAAATGTTATGGTTGCCATATGGCAACTTCATGCAGTTATGGAACAACATTGTTGGCCATTCACCCCAATCGACCCCATTGGAATGACTTAGAATTAGATTAGTATGAGGCTATTTCTCATACTTTTTGTGCCAAATTAATAATTTGTACTTATATTGTAATTTTAGACATGCGTAATGTGAAAATGCATTGTAAATGTTTGCAAATAAGTGTAAACAACCTTTTTGGAAGCTTTTATGTGAATGTGTGTACATGTCTATGGGTCGTGTTGTAGACCATATTTTGCTATTTTACCAAAAATATTTTCACTAAATACTAAAAATATATATTTTTTTATTTATGTCGTTTAATTAGTTTTGACATTTGGAAAGTAATATATTGAATATTTATGATGGGAAATTTCTCTTTTTAAGGATTTTACACAAGATTCCACGACTGCATGAAGTTGCCATATGGCAACCATTAGCTAAAAACTTAATTAAAAATAGAAATTAATATATTTTTTGGAAATCTATTATTTAACTCATTTTAACACTAAAAAACCACTGAAACATTTTTACACTGTACAAATAATAATTCATGCAGTAGAAGGATGAGGAGGTATCTGTGATTAATCATATTATTTTGGAATTTGGATTGGATTTTCTGAATTATATTTCACAGCTGCCCAAGTTTGGCTGCTACCAAGCCTTTCAAATCAAAAGATCATTTGCACAGAACCTGTTTGACAATGTGTAGTAGGTAGGTCATATCAAACCCATGACATTACACTGTGATCCATCAATCCATCACCATTCAGGAGCAGACTATAATAAAAAAATAATTGCATGTCTCAGCCCAAGAAGACGAGGTGGATCCAAGAGTTCAGAAAGGAACACAGAACAACATCTTACCAACTGGAAGTGTTACTGCATGCATACAATGGAAGTGTTCATGACTCAACCAGGAGAAAGAGACTAGGCAAACATTACATGCATGTCAGAGTTCCAGGGTCGCAGCCACCCTTGGCAGGGAGAGTATTAAGGCTTGTCTCAAATTTGCTAAAAACTAGAGATGCACCAGATCCTGATTTTTAGAATCCTGCCGGATACCGGATCCACTGTTTAAGATCCTGCCAGATCCGGAACCGGACTCCGGATCCTACAAAAGGGTTGAAACACATAGCCTACTCATACAAATTTTTACTACGTTGGCTCAAACTATTTTTTAAAGACTCATTGGCTTAGTGCCTTGCTGCCTGCAGCGGCCGCTTCCAAAGGGCTTTCACTCCATGCAACGATTGAGGTTGTGAAAGACTGACTGAAAAGGAGAGGCTATGTAAAAACTAGAGATGCACCAGATCCTGATATTTAGGATCCGACCGGATACCGGATCCACTGCTTTAGATCCTGCCGGACCCGGACCCTGTGAAAAACCTGCCGGATCCAGAACCAGATCTTGGATCCGGTGCATCTCTACTAAAAACATATAAACAATGCATATAAAAGCTTCTGAGAAATTATTCTGCGGACAGATGAAGGAGAGCCTCCTGTAACATCTGGTGTGAAATGAACACTGCATTTGATGAAAAGTACGCCATGTCAACAGTGAGTTGCGTGGTTTGGGGTTGTTTTGCTGCCTTGGGACATGGATGACCAGCTATGATTGAAGTAAGCATGAATGTGACTCTTTACAAACAAATCCTGGAGGATAATGTTCAGCCATCCATTTGTAAACATTCAATTGTGCTCATGCATGGGATCCATCTACTGTAGCTGATTTTAAAACATATATGCAAATAACAGTTGACAAAAAAATCATCCATAGCTATTAGTGCAGGTTCAATTGTCTCAAAAATAAGTTTTAGGAACATTTCATATAGATTTTTCCAAAATTTATTTTTTATCAACTACAGACCCCATAGTCATCAGATCCACCTGTTTCCATTTTTTTTCTTGAGTGGAAACGCCCAAAATCCAAGATGGTGGATATGTGGTCATATTCTTACACAACTGAATGTAATTGAAAGAAACGTGTCATATACCTTTTTGGAATTGGTGTTTTTGGTGTTTTTTTACATTTCTTAAACCTCCTGAACACAAAACAACCTGTTTCCACCCCCATATTTGGTGTTTAAAGATCTCTAAAGTCATTGTTTTTTCTTGCATTTGTAATATTCATGATGGATAAAGGGCTGTTCAGTCAGCCATTACATGAACTTCATTTAAAAATTATCCAATCTGTTGTAAAAATTCAACATGACATCAGAAAAGAGCCGTTCTGTGAGCAGAGAGCATGGCAAGATTGTTGGAATTGGAGGAATGCAGCATCCCGGCCAAAACATTTTATTATAGCCTTCAGGTAAGCTGAAGCCGACCCTGAGGCAACTTTGAAGGCCTTGGCTTTGACATAGGCATCCAAACCAGTGCATATGCAATACAGGTACAGGTAGCACTGCATAACAGGCACTGTACATGAAGTGATTCATAGTAATTTTAGTTTGAACAATAATTTGGACCTGCACAAAATCTTCTGTGGTTAAATTCACAAATAAATGGCTTTATAGACCTGAAAGTGTCCTAGAAGTGAAAAAAAAATGCTGAATGGAAAAATCTGTATGAAACGTTCCTAAACTTACAACTGAACCCGCACTATATGTGCAAGGCTGCTTGTCAGTTCTACTTGTGAACACTTGACTAAAATTGTTGCTGCTGGGGGTGTAACAACACATTATACGGTTCAGGGGGCAGTCGCTTTTTCACACAGGCTCATGCAGGCTTTATGACATTATTCTCTCAACAAATGAAATAATCACAGAGAAACTGTATTGTTTGATTGGCTAATCCGTAATGTTTGCATTTGTGTGGTGATCTGAAAATGTTAAGTGTGCCAAATGTGCAAAAAAGTAAAAAAAATCATTAAAGGGGCAAACCGAATACCGAAACTGAAACCGAATATTACAGTTCAGTTAAGTTAGAATTTTCACTATTTTTAAATATTGCTTAAATCTACGGCTTACAATAAATGTTAAAACACATGTTTTCCAAAGAAAATAAATGTTTATTTGAAATCTTCAAATGTTACAGGACTGAAATTAGTTTAATTTTCAATTCATTTTCTATTTCGCCTCTGATTCGGCCACTCAAGTGGCTTTCGGCAGAGAGCCAAAAGTGTCTGTTTTGCATTTTTGGCTGAATATGTTCGGGTGCCAAATATTCAATGCGCCTCTAGAATGGGAGTGATGTTATTCTGCAAGTCATACTGTCATAGTTCAGGTTTTTATGAGTTATGAGTTATGATTTTTTTTTATGAGTTCAGGTTTTTTTTTCTCCTTGCCAGTTGTCAGCAGAGGCGGACATTCCATTAGGCAAACCTAGGCAATTGCCTAGGGCCCCGGCCAAATCTGTCCTCCATAGGGGCCCCAAACTGTCACACTAGTTGCAGTAAACAAACACACACAACAAATAGGCTTGTCTTAATTTGTAAAGTAATCCAAGATAATATGTGAGACAAAACACCACAAAAGCATTCTGTGTGTCTATATACAGTAATGACTTTTGAGGGCCCCCAATTATATTTCGCCTAGACTAGGGCCCCAAAATGGCTAGATCCGCCCCTGGGCCCCTTTACAGTAGGGCGGGAGAGAGTGCAGGAACTGGTATGAGGCAGACTGAGGTACAGTAAGACACACACACACACTGCAGGACCATACAGGTGTTCACTCATTTATTTATTTGCATCCAACCCAGCCGGTGCTTTGTTTTTTTTTTTTTTAAATGTGTCTCTGCCTCCTCTTGGTTGAGAGATGGAGTCCTGGAAGTTGCCAAGGAAAACACAGATCTTATTTCTGTTGAGTTTTTCTCTTGGAACTCTGTATCTGCAAAGCATCCTTCTCCAAATCCCGGTGTGCAGTTGCGGGGAATGCCGCAGCGATGGCCCCTGGTTCTCTGCCCGTTTCCAGGCAGCACATCACCCACTGATGACGAGGAACAGTGTAGTGAGTCCAGAGGTGTTTCAGTGGTGGACGGTGAGTACCTCATTCCTTATGCCTGTATTCTATGGCAGTATTCTAATGGCAGTATTCTAATGGCGGTATTCTAATGGCAGTATTCTAATGGCAGTGGTCTATGGCAGTATTCTATGGCAGTATTCTATGGCAGTATTCTATGGCAGTATTCTAATGGCAGTATTCTAATGGCGGTATTCTATGGCAGTATTCTATGGCGGTATTCTATGGCAGTATTCTAACGGCGGTATTCTAATGGCAGTATTCTAATGGCAGTATTCTATGGCAGTATTCTAATGGCAGTATTCTAATGGCAGTGTTCTATGGCAGTATTCTATGGCAGTATTCTATGGCAGTATTCTAATGGCAGTATTCTAATGGCAGTATTCCGGGCAGTATTCTAATGGCAGTATTCTAATGGCAGTATTCCGGTCAGTATTCTAATGGCAGTATTCTGTGGCAGTATTCTAATGGCAGTATTCTGTGGCAGTATTCTGGTCAGTATTCTAATGGCAGTATTCTAATGGCAGTATTCCAGTCAGTATTCTAATGGCAGTATTCCAGTCAGTATTCTAATGGCAGTATTCCGGTCAGTATTCTAATGGCAGTATTCTGGTCAATATTCTATGGCAGTGTTCTGGTCAGTATTCTGGTCAGTATTCTAATGGCAGTATTCTAATGGCAGTATTCTAATGGCAGTATTCCGGTCAGTATTCTAATGGCAGTATTCTAATGGCAGTATTCTATGTCAATATTCTATGGCAGTATTCTGGTCAGTATTCTATCAGCTTTTATTGTCACTGTCTTTTTTTTTTTTTAAAACCCAAACCACCACCAGCCCCCCCCCCCCACCTATGTTTTCTTTTCTTTTTTTTCTTCTTTTCTTCAAATTTATTCCGTTTATTATTATTATTATTATTATTATTATTATTATTATTATTATTATTATTATTATTATTATTTAAATATTCTCAAAGCATAGAAATAAGGACAAATGTAACATATAATGGAGAACAATAAAAGGATAAAAAAAGGATAAAGAAAGACTGTACAAAAACAAAGTGTCCCCCAACGTTTCACACAACATATTTACTACCCCCCCCCCCCACCCCCAACACCCATCCCCAGGAGGAATTATAACTTAATTGTGTATTGATATACATAGAAGTTATACCTTAAACATTTCAGAAATTACAGGAAAGAAAAAAATCCTAATGCCATCCTAGGGGTGGGCGATATGACGATATTATATCGTGAATCGCGATATTGAGTAAAATATCGTCTCGAATCTGCCAAAGTGGAGAAATCGTATAGATCGTCTTGCAGTGAAGATGTTTATTATCAGTATCAGAGTGACGTTTTCTCACTTGTGTTGTTGTCTTCACTTCATTCTTTACATTATTGTATTCCACTTGTACACTTTATGAGAGTATCATCAGTGTGTTAACATTTTATTGACTGCAAATTACAAATTGCAAGTATATGAAAGTTGTTTTTTGTTGTTTTTATTTTTTGGATGGAAGATCGTGATAAAAAATCGATATCGTGATTTCATGTTAAAAAATCGTGATACAACATTTTTGCCATATCGCCCACCCCTATGCCATCCTTCACTTTTTTTCTTAGACTTATTGTCACTTTCTTCATATGCACAAGTTATACAAGGAACACTAAGGCAGGGCTGGACTGACAGTGTGGCATACCGGGTATTTTCCCGGTGGGCCGACGCCCCTCGAGGGCTGATGCCCCTCTTAAAAAATATATATATATATATATACGTATATTTTTTACAAAAGAGACCGGCGGCCCACAATGTTATTTTGACGGCCCTCGGCCAGGGCAGTTCTAAGGCGTGGTATTTGCCAGAAATATGATATTCCAGCCCAGGTGCCCCCTCAGATATAATAGACTCTAGCCCCACAAAAAAACGCGTAGCGCGCCCATGAAATCGCAAATAGCGGTTCAACAAAACGTTTCAACAAATCGTTTTTCCCCCACACACTCTTTGATGCATGTTTGTATAGACATGGCTGTGAACTGGGACATGTGGGGTACCATTCGAAAGCTTACGTTCTCCTCTTTCCTATGGCATGCATGATCCATGTACATTACAACAACAATGACACATAGAAGCAGAGGTGTGCTTTTATATCCTGAGGAAGACAAAGTCTCAGAGAAAATGCACTGTATTTCATTCACTTGGTTTTCCTTTTTCAAGTTGCGTACCAATGGAGATTTGTAATTATATACCTATACTCTATAGTCCATGTGATAAATAGATTTGTTTTGATAGGCTACCTCTGTGGTTGGGCTGGTGGGGTTGTGATTCAAGTGTAAAAAAAATCCTTCACAGTCTCTGTCCATTCCACCAACAAACTTTTAATTCAACATGACATATCCACAAACTCTTTGGTACACAGAAACACGGGGTGGATATGAATATGTATACCAAGTTTGGTGTATCTAGGTAGTAACCCTAGTAGAGAATTAGGTATTCCATGGATTGATATTCAGGACGCCTGTGCGCATATTTAATGAGCTAGGGCCTAATTTGTCAAGTCAAGTCAAGTCAAGTTTATTGTCAATTTCTTTACATGCACTGGTCATACAAAGAATTTGAAATTGTGTTTCTTGCTCTCCCATGCAGACATAGACTAATCTAGGTAAGGACATAGACAGTATAGACATAGACAGTACTCATACATGGACATAGACAGTATGGACGTAGACATTGCTCATACAGACATTTAAGTGCAAGACTGGACAACAAAAGACTTGTAGAGAACATACATTAAGAGGAGGTATTTTGTTGTGCTTTTCCTAAAAAGTCCTTTATAGCGTTCTGACATAGTAATAGTAGCATTTGAAGAAAATAAATAATTAAAAAAAAAGGTTTATTAAATACACCAGCAGCAGTATGTGTGTGTGTGTGTGTGTTTGTATGTGTTTTGTGTGCGTGTGCGTGTGCGTGTGTGTGTGTGTGTGTGTGTGTGTGTGTGTGTGTGTGTTTAGTGCAGGTAGAAAGTGCGGTGTGCCTGTGTGTGTGTGTCTGTGTACCTGTGTATGTGTGTGTGTGTGTATGTGTGTGGGTATGAGTTGTTTGTCAGTGTGTGTATGTTTGGGTTTAGTGCAGAAAGTGCAGTGTGCTTGTGTGCTTGTGTGTGTGTGTGTGTGTGTGGTGTGTGTGTGTGTGTGTGTGTGTGTGTGTGTGTGTGTGTGTGTGTGTGTGTGTGCATGTGTATGTTTTGAGTTAGTGCAGGTTGAAAGTTCAGTCACAGATGTAGTAGTGCAGGTGGAATGTTCAGTCGCAGATATGGTGGTGGGGGGGGGGGGTGGGGGGGGGGGGGCGTTGTCAGTGGCCTGGCTGGCTAGAGGCTGACAGTGAAGGGAGAGTGGGTTGAGTGTTCAGTATCTTGATTGCTTGATGCATCGTGCTGCTTGCAAGCCTGGTGGTACGGGAACGGAGGCGCCTGTACCTCTTTCCAGAGGGCAGGAGGCTGAACAGTTTGTGTGCAGGGTGGCTTGTGTCTTTGATGATCATCAGTGCTTTCCGGGTGAGGCGTGCGGTGTAAATGTCCTGCAGGGAGGGGAGTGGTACTCCAATGATCTTCTTCGCTGTGTTCACAACATGCTGGAGTGTCTTCCTGTTTTTCTCCGTGCAGCTTCCTCCCCACACTGTGATGCAGCTGGACACGACGCTCTCTATGGTTCCTCTGTAGAATGTTGTCATGATGGAGGGTGTAGCACTTTCCTTCTTTAGTTTGCGCAAGAAGTAGAGACGCTGATGGGCCTTCTTCGCCAGTGATGTGGTGTTGGTGGTCCAAGAGAGGTCGTCGCTGATGTGCACTCCAAGGAACTTGGTGCTGCTCACTCTCTCCACAGCATCACCGTCGATGGTCAGTGGTGGCAGTTGTTTTTGGACCCTCTGAAAGTTGACGACAATCTCCTTGGTCTTGTTGACATTCAGCAGGAGGTTGTTGTCTTTGCACCTGTCCAGCAGGTCTACTTCTTCTCTGTAGTGGGTCTCATCGCCCTTAGTGATGAGGCCCACCAGTGTTGTATCATCCGCAAACTTCACTAGATGGTTAGTGCTGTGGGTCGTTGTGCAGTCATGTGTCAGCAGCGTGAACAGCAGGGGGCTGAGAACACAACCTTGCGGAGCCCCCGTGCTCAGGGTCAGGGTGCTTGAGGTGTTATTCCCTACCCGTACTGCTTGTGGTCTCTGCATCAGGAAGTCCAGCAGCCAGTTGCAGAGGGAGGTGCTGAAACCTAGTTTGTCCAGTTTTCTGATTAGTTGTTGTGGTATTATGGTATTGAATGCTGAGCTGAAGTCAATGAACAGCATTCTCACATATGAGTCTTTATTGTCCAAGTGGGTGAGGGCTGGATGGAGGGCAGAGCAGATTGCATCCTCCGTGGATCGCTTGGCTCGGTATGCGAACTGGTAGGGGTCCAGGGTGGGGGGTAGGGTGGCTTTGATGTGTGACAGGACTAGCCGTTCGAAGCACTTCATGATTATGGGCGTCAGTGCTACAGGACGGTAGTCATTGAAGCATGATGGTGATGATTTCTTCGGCACGGGTATGATGGTAGCAGCTTTGAATTTGCACAATACATTTATAAATAAATAAAATTCTGAAAACTTCCAATACAAATTTTGTAAGGTTTTATGTCCATTACAAACTGGAGCAGTTTCATAGTCCTATCTATTAAACAATTTTTTTGGCCTATCTTGAAGGCTAATGTCAACACAGGTCTGATAATGACTTCCTGGTCTAATTTAGTGTTTTGCAGAAAAGTATGCAAAAATGTTCCATGATGTCTTCTTTGGAATGTAGAGAACAAGACCTTTGTCTGTTGTCTTTGCCTGTTGAATGTGTGGGTTTGATGTAAAAATCAGTCTCTATTTTGCTGCATAAAGTATAATATTTAGGCGATTTTATGCCAAATTCATGGCCCCACTCATACAAAATACACAAAATAAGCAACCAAACGACTTTTAATACATTTTTCTGTAACTGTTTTGAAAGAAGATATGTAAACGGAACAAATTCTGAAACAATCTCAAAATCACCCAAATTTTGGAAAAATGGCATTTGGGGTGTGCAGTCTCACCTTAAAGTACGTTTTCTCTCTAGGCCTATACCATGCCAAGACAGACATACACAAGACTAACATTTTACAGACTGACATAAAGTGCAAGACAGGACAGGTAACAGTGATGGGCTGGTAACAATAAGTGATCAATAATAAATCACTGATTCTTGAAAGTTTGGCAAAAACATGTCCCTGCAGTAAAATATTAATTCTGTTGAAAATCAACTAAATTTTCACAAACAAAATGAACCCAGGTAATGGCCAAGGGGTCTGTCACACGAATACACAGTTGTTTGAAATATTTAAGTGTAATTTTATTACTTTTCATGGCTATAAACCTGTCCACACCCTGTAAAAACGCCTGTCCCAAGGACTGGCATCATCATTTCAATTGACTTAAAATACAAAAATCACTAACAGAATTGAACAATATCACCATGATGTGGAAGACCATATTAAAGTGGTTCTACAGATGTGCACATAGTGGATGTAAAACAATATTTACTATTATTTACTAATTGCTCAAAATGTGTCCAGCATATTGGTCACCACCGTCAGATTTTTTCTAAAAGACAATAAAATCAGGTATGCACAAGGTAATTTTCATTACTGAGAACCCCTTTCAAACCTTTAGCTCTACTGCATACTTCACCATCACTGAAGCTCCTGTAAGTTTACTATTTTGTCCTCAATTTGTTAATTTGTTTGGACACTGGTACTGTCCCAACCATAAACTGTCAACACCGTCGGGGGTTTTAATAGTATTGTATTACATTAATGTTAATAAATATATTTTTTTTCAGAAAAGGTATGAAGCACCCAAGAAACAGAGCGAAAATGAAATGGCTAATGTGAACAAACAATGCATAATATTTAAAAGAGTGTTTTTTTGTCTCACACCGTCAGATGTCACCACCGTCAGATTTTGTTCTGCTCATCATGTTGTTCCATATTTTACTAAATTGTGCTGGTTAATGAAACATTATTAGGCATGTTAGTAATAATTGTGATCCAAAATGATACTCTAGCCACCACTGAGGTGCATTTGGAGGTTTTTTTGTCAGAAAACCTGACGGTGGTGACATCTGATGGAGTTCACCAAAAAACACGTTTCACATGTTTTTGACACGTTTTAAGAATATGCATACAATAAGTATCTACAGTTATGTTGAATTGTTAAAGTAATTCACTTTAATACAGTAAACATGTGTTTTTACTTCTAATTCTGTCTGCCGCTGTTGACAAAACAAGAAAGAGCCCATTTTATGAAAAATGTTAAACATGGGGAGCTTGGCCAATGCATTCCCTGCACAGCCAAGACCTACATCTATGATAATACACCTCTTTATTTTGGATTTGAACAACTTAAAAGCTGTTTTTACCACATTTTCAACAACCAGTGGCTTACTTCCTAGATAATCTAACTAATGAAGTAAAAACACATGCTCATACTGTGCACACACAAAAATAAAGTGTTTATGCAAGATGCCATTGACTTGAGAGGGCTATTTATTTTGCTAAATGCAGATACTAATTAGGCCACTTTCACCACTCTCAGATTACTGTCACCACCGTCAGTTCTTAAGTCACCACCGTAAGAAGGAGTTTTGGACATTTTAAAGGAATGTGCTTACAACATTTTCCTTAGGAGTTGTTGAAATATCAAAGGAATAGCCAATTTAAGCCTACACGAATATTTGTGAAATTACAAAAAATTGTTTGTTGTATTTAGGCGTTAAGTAAGCATCGTATGACGGTACGTATTTTAAAATTAGAACACATGAAACAGTATTAAAATAGAACAAAAGTGAATTTTCAACATTTAAAGGCATATGTGTGAACCAAAAAATACACATAATCACTTAAAAACTCCAGATACATATGCAACCAAATCAGTACAATTTTAATAACTTTTAATTGTGTCTGACGGTGTTGACAAAAAACAAAGTATGATCGGAGAAAAGCCTGATTTCTGAAAAAAATACATAATGGGGAGATTGGCCTTGTGCATTTCTGAAAAGCCAAGACCTTAGTCTACGAGGATATACCATAACATTTTGTAATTCACTTTGTTTTTTTCTGTCAACATTACAACCTGTTTTAGCCACTTTCTCAAGAATCAGTGAAATACAGTACAAAATATAGCTGCAAGCAGCAATGCGGGACCAAGCAGTGAGTCCGCCAAAGTTGCCTCGACGAGAGGGGGAGAGGGCCCAAGACGAGGGAGAGATTCAAACTGGGGAGCAGCGCCAGTGCTCTCTCTCTCACTCTCGTAGCCTACGGACGACAGCAACCGGCCCAACAGAGACAGCGAGCCTTGCCCAACCACGAAAAACGAGGCTATATCGTGACTGCACCACGAAGCATATAGTTGATTTTTGTGCGAGACTGGGCTCAATGTAGGGTTGCACGGTATACCGGTATAAGAAAACCTAGCGCGGTACTAAGGCATTTAAAGCGGTACTATACTGCGTTTCAAAAGTACCGGTATGCAACAACGTGACAAACGGCAACAGCTGCTGCTTATAAACACTCCATTTGCAACTTTAACTTACAGTTGGAATAGTATCATGCTATACTGTATGCAGAATTTGCACAAGTCACATTATTGTTGATTGCTTTTGAATCCATCCTGTAAAATAGCCTCTTTGGCTGTAGCAAGTTAACTAAACATGCTAGGTTACGACACAACTAGCTCATTTACACGGAGGGAGACACAGAGAAGAGGTGGCTTTCCTGCTGCTGCGTGTGGGAGTGAGTGAGTGAGTGAGAGAGAGAGAGAGAGAGGCGCTTCTGATTGGAACAGTGCGAGTTTCTTATTAACCCCTGAAGTGCTGGGGAACAGCAAGTAGTGGCTGTAATATTGAGTTGGGGTTTTGGTTAAAATCTACCAGCAGTGAAAACAAGCAAATGTGTGAGAAATAATTCACTGCACATTTACTAACAGTCCATATCATACCATATGTGTGTTATCCAAATAAATATCCACTCATGTTCTTGTATTTGGTGTCATTTTAACAAAATGATTTGAATGGCATTATTAAAAAATGCTGCTGTTTCAGTGCAGAGTAGACTATTATGATAGTGTTATATTGAGATTGAGTGGGGGGGGGGGGTGGTGTTTGCCAACTGAGGTGATATAAAGCTTCAGTATTCAGTATACCTATTTTCCGAATCTATGTTCACATAGTAATTCATATGCAGTTCATGAGGGTGAAACTCAGTTACTTGACTCTGGTGTACCACATGTGCCCTGTGCTGAGAGGGAAGAGTGTAGAAAGCTGCTCTACTGGAGCAGGTGACTTCATGAGAACGCAGAGATAAGACGATACTCATCCATTGTATCAGATAAGATCAACTGTTTTTGCATGCCAGGTTTCCAATAATACATTCATCTGCAGAGAAAATATCAGACCTGGCATGTAACAATGTGATATAGGGCATATTCAGATCCAGAGATAAGATGATACTCATCCAATGTCAACATTTCACAATCACCACCTAATTAGAGGGCATTCATTTGATGTGGTTCACATCATCTGCAGAGAGTGCCTTCCTGTTTGGCGACTTTTAGCATGTTTTTGATTGGCTTTATTTGGCCAAACGAAAAGGTCAGCGCAGGATGAAATGGATAACTTTTGTTCAGCTCTGTCCAAAGATGATGTGTACCGACATGAAAAAATCCCATAAAATTGAGGGAGGAGAAGCATTTTATTGATTTTCACAAAATTCAAAATGGCAGAAATTCTATTTGGGTGGACATTACATCATAGGGTGCGTTGATTACGTCTTGGCCCAAGGATTCCAAAGATATCAAGATGTTTAATATTTGGAATGCAGTTCAAAAGTTACAGGCAGAAATCTGCTGTTGGCACTAGAGGGTTGGGTGGGGACCTAAGGGGAGTGCTAAATTTGAGTATTTTCCTACATAAGATCATATGGGCTAACTTAAACATCCCATAGGTGAAAAACAGGTGCTAATGTAATGTAATAATATGTGTCAAATGCCAGTTTTTTTCTTCTATGGGCTGGCATAAACATCACATAGCAGAAAAATTGATCTGCTAGCAATTTTTTGCTAATTGCAGCGCTCCCTTAGGACCAAATCTCGCCAATTTTGGTGTGTATTCCTTGGTGATCACGTGTGCCAAGTTTAGTTTGAATACGTTAAAGGGCTGCTCAGATATGAGCTCACTTCATGTTATGCAACTTTCAGACGCGTTTGATTGGCTGTCATGGCCAAACGGTAAGAGGTGTAATAAATTCCTTTAAAGTGTCTTTGCAGAGTAGTCCAGAGATAATCTCTACCAAGTCTTGTGAAAATATGACAACATTTGTAGGATAATAAAATAACATTTTTTATTGAATGTCACAAAATTCAAAATGACGGAATTTGTCTTCCAGTTGACATGACTTCATATGGGACTCACTAATTCGATTAATTTCAGTACTTACATCTTACGTCATACAACCCTAACCCTACTCCTAACCCTAACTTAACCTTAACCCTAACCCTAAATCGCTTGTTTGAAATGTTTGATTACCATGTGACGTACCACGTAAGTACCGAAAGGGCGTCAAACTAGTGGGTCCCAACTTCATATAGTGTGTTGGATTCGGCTTGGCCCTAGGATTCTAGTGATAGTAATATTTTTTCAAATCCGGCGTATGGTTGAAAAGCTACAGGCAAAAATGTAGCTAGAATTTTGACCTGTTGGTGGCGCTAGAGAGTTTGAGATGGGGATCTGGATTTTTTGAGGGAGGTTATTGGAAGGACTAGAATGTGTGTTAAAAATCCTAAAAGAATCTGACAAACGGTTGCTGAGATATGACCTCACTTCCTGTTTTGCCACTTTTGATTGGCTGTCATTGCCAAATGATAAGAGGTATCAAAAATGCTTCAGTCTGAAGATGATGTGAACTTTTTTGCAGGTCATTTTGACAAAAATTGTGGGACAAGTAGCATTTTATTGAATTTTACAAAATTCAAAATGGCGGAATTTCTCTTCTGCGTTGACATGACGTCATATAGTGCGTTGGATTCGGCTTGGCCCAAGGATTCCAGTGATAGTAATATATTTTACATCGAGCAAATGGTTTAAAAGCTACAAGCAAAAATGTAACTGAAATATTGACCTGTTGGTGGCGCTACAGAGCTAGAGCTGGGGATCTGATTTTTGTTGTGGGAGGGCAAGGGATGGACTACTATGTGTGTAAAAACTCTTGGCTATATGCGACAAACGGTTGCTGAGATATGACCTCACTTCCTGTTTCGCCACTTTTACGATAATTTTGATTGGCTGTCACGGCTAAACGATAAAAGATATCCAATATTCCTTGAGACCCCATATAAAATTCAGTCCAGAGATACTATATGCCGAGTTTTGGGTGATTTGGTCAAAACTTGTGGGAGAAGTAGCATTTTAATTGAATTTCACAAGTAATATGTCATGATGACATCACTGACAACAGCATTATATTTCAATATCTTCCAAAAGCGCAATTCTAATGTCACTTTCTCATTTACAATCGGAATGGTGAATGAAGAACAGTCCCCCAAAAGTTGTTGTGGCTAGGCTGACAGCTAGGAAACCTTATTGTTTTCTCCACGGAGGAGGGACCATGAGGCGGGGTGAGGCCATAAGCACAAGTGGAGGAAGCAAGGTCTCTGTAGCAACCCAATGTAAGTAGGCTGCCGGATGTGAGTGCCCGGATATCCGCCCGAGTATTTACGTCAATTTTACCTCAGCTACTCGATTTCTGTCATGTATTTACGACAGTTTAACCTCAGCTACTTGATTTCGGTCCGATTTGAGTCTAACTGAAGATGGAAGGGACATAGCCATGCGTAAATGGAAGGGACATAGGTGCCGTGCGTAGAGCCCACAGCAGATCGCCAATTCAGCGACACCAGAGAGGTCCTTGATCTCCCAATCAAAAGTGGCACAAAAATGAAATACAAAAATGAAATTATAACTTAAAACCTAATTGATTTGTGTGTGAAAATTAAACTGTCTCAACCGGGGCACATACTTGATTTGGGTGTGAAAATTAAACCGTCTCAACAGGGAATCCATCAAAAGATAACGGCATTACTTTCTCGTCAGCATTCTTTTGTTTTTATTATCCAGGAAGACTTAGCTGAAAACTGCAGCAGTCACCTTGCACAGTTCTAGCTGCTCTGAAGCGCGTGTGTGTCTAAGCAAATCATCCTGCACATTCGCAATGTTAAATGAAAAAGTTTGCACAAGACTATAAAATAGATGCGTTGTCACAGACACTGGAATAGCACGTTCCGGAAGGCATTTAAGTCACAAGTTTACCCACTCTATATGTTATCTAGCACTCGGGAAGTTTCTGAGTTTTACTCCTTACATTAGTGAAACATAACATTAGGATAGCCTACAAGTTAAAAGAATATCTGGGCATAGCCTTCTCCCCGCGGAGTTAGAAAACTGCAGTTATGCAAAGCCAGATTGGTGACTAGAGCCTGCCTAGTACATTTAGACATAGCCTACTCATTTAAAGTGTTTATGAAACGAAAACAAACGGTCATTCCCATTAAAGCCTTGTTTTTTCTGATAGCATCGATGAGACTTTGAACCCAATCATCCTGGAGGAACTTGTGAAAATGGCAACTCAAAGTGTGAATTCTGTGAAATTTGGTGTGACTAATGAGCTGGGCTGTGACATCAAAGAGGAGAGTCCCTGGTTTGCTAGTATGGCGATGTGAGAAAACAACACACATTTGATGGACCCACATCTTATAAAGGAACCAAAATTCTGATACAAACATCAGCGTGTCGAAAAACCACACATCCAACCTCATGAGAAAAAAAAACAGCAGCACAAATCTATTTCAGAGGCACTGATACATCTGCAGAAAGTGACATGTCTGACAGGTGAAGTGACGATTGTTGACATAGCCTGACAGTTCTTATGTTTATGGTTACGGTTGCTAAGGGCGCTTTGCCATGACCCAAAGATGACATGGCGTGTGTATTTGTTGACAAATGGGGGGCATTTTGATTCAATTGCGCGATATAGTGTGATTGAAATGCATGTAGGCTACATGCAAAAATATCATCAACTAGAGAAAAAACGGAGGTATTAGGCTGTTGGAAAAACACCCTATATAGCCTGAGTCCTCAGCATATTTTTAGCGTTTATCATTATTATTATTTTTTGTGCTCAAAGTCACAGGCGTTGCGTGTCCCTCAGCCTGACTCTGAGGACGAGGTGTGTCCAAACGTCAGCCACACATGCACCACAATACTAAAAACAAACAATCAACGCTTCAAAGTAGGCCTACGCTATGTGCATCTCCGTTTATTCGCTAAGGGGATCAGGGAGCATCAGGGAGCATCATGGCAGGTTACAGGGGGTGAAGGGGGGTGTTTCCCCCCATGAATGAGAAATTAATTAGGGGCGCTCAAATATATATATATAAAAATAAAAGTATGAGGGTGCACCCACGGAGGTATGAGGGTGGAGCGCCCCTATTTCCCCGTTCAGAAAAAGCCCTGAGTAGCCCAGTCTGTGACCGAGAGCACCACGCTGATGCGCGGATATCCTCCCAAAACCAATATATTGACCAGTTGGATGGCAATCAACAAAAAGTGCATATTCCGAGAGCATTCGCAACGGTTTGGCATGTAATGTGCCTTTCCTGAAAACAACATACAAAGCAGATGGACAAGGTAAAACAGGGGCAGTTTCAGTCTGCACGCCGGCGATGTCAATTGTTGGAACTGCTTGAGGCAATAGCATTCTCTTCAGTCCAACCATGCCCGCGACCTCCACATTTGTGGTGAAGCACAAGGGGTGGAAATGTGCAGAGCACAACAGTGACCACAAGCTTGCTTCAAAACCACGCATTGGATCCACAGAGCCCTAGCTTGATTTAGCCTTCTCCTTGTTGGCCACAGTTCCATCATTCTTCACAGAAGGGAACCAACAAGGCAGCTGGCCTGGATGGTGTGACACCACCTACACTTAAAGGGACACTGTGTGAGATTTTTAGTTGCTCGTTTCCAGAATCCATGCTACCCATTCACTAATGTTACCTTCATCATGAATATTTACCACCACCATTAAATTAAATTAAAATTAAAGTATTCATTATGACTGGAAAAATTGCACTTTTCATACATGAAAAGGGGGATCTTCTCCATGGGCCGCCATTTTGAATTTTGAAAAATGGTCCGCCATTTTGAAAAATGACTGTAATTAGGCCATAATCCAAAATGTTGATTTATTACTGAGTAAACTTTCATGAAAAGGTCAAATTTGGCAATAGGCGCCACCGTTTCAATAAGCAGCATAGTTGCTGTACCTTTTTTGACCATTTCCAGCACAGTGTCCCTTTAAGAACTGTGCCAACGAACTAACAACCATCCTCTGTTTCATCTTTAACTGGTCCCTTAACTGTGTTACTGTGCCCGCATGTTTTAAATCTGCCATGATCATTCCAATACCCAAAAAGAATAACAACATCACCTGTCTTAATGATTATAGACCTGTCGAGCTCACCTCTGTTGTCATGAAAGTGTTTGAACACTTAGTCCGTACATTTTTGTCACACATCACACTAGACCCTCACCAGTTTGCCTACAGGGCAAATAGGGGAGTTGATGATGCCGTCTCACTCAGCATACATTACAACACCTTGCCCATAAGTCCACCTATGCCCGTATCCTATTCATTGATTTCCGCTCTGCGTTCAACACTATCCTGCCCATCAGACTGCATAATTCTTCTCTGTCCATAGGTATCAACTCTTCACTCTGTCACTGGTTACTTAACTTCCTGTCAAATAGAACACAGTGTGTTAAAATCCATCATAACATTTCTTCAATCAGAACCTTGAACACGGGCGCGCCACAAGGTTGTGTGTTATCACCCCTGCTATTCTCTCTACAGTATATACCAATAACTGTTTATCTCACTCTCCATCTGTCAAACTCAAAAACTCAAAAGTCAAGAACATAATTTCTGACCCCACGCACCCAGCACACCATCTATTCACTCTCCTTCATCAGGGAAAAGATACAGCAGCATCCCATGCAACACGTGTGCGCCCTGTATTTTAACGAGAACACGTTTTGGTGAATTTGCAAAGTGAGGACATGTTTAAGTAAATTGTGCTCATGAGGGATAAAACGTGAGTACGACGGTATTACAGTGAGTACACAACATTAGTAGGTGTCGAGCGCACGATTTAGGTAGCCATGCACTCGCTATATTTTAACGAGAGCGCAGTTTGGTTAAATGTGGGCGCGCTTTGGAAAGTGGGTGCATGCTTTCTCGACACCCCAATTTATTTCACGTGGCTACTAGTGGGGCTCTGTAA
This sequence comes from Engraulis encrasicolus, assembly GCF_034702125.1. Classification (NCBI taxonomy): domain Eukaryota; kingdom Metazoa; phylum Chordata; class Actinopteri; order Clupeiformes; family Engraulidae; genus Engraulis; species Engraulis encrasicolus. Next base: position 1,736,974 of record NC_085862.1, read on the forward strand.
GAATGCTAGGAAACACTACCACTTTTTTATATGGTCTATGTAAGTCTGTTGTTGCCCAGTCTTGCACTTTATATGTCTGTATGGGTATTGTATAGGTACTCTAGGCGTAATGTTTACTGTCTTGTCTAATTATCTATGTCCACACATAGAGTCTAGAGTCTATGTCTGCCTGCATGGGAAAGTAAGAAACATAATTTCAATTCTTTGTATGACCAGCGCATGTAAAGAAATTGACAATAAAACCGACTTGACTTGACTTGACTAAACAAAATCTGTGAATCTGTGTTTTAACAGCGGCTGCAGCGTGGAAATGCGCGACGGGATGAGTACGAAGACGTTCTGAATAAGATTTTTGAAGCCATCCCGGACAAGGAGATGTACAGGGACGCTGGTCCGGCCCGCTGCAGGGTGTGCTCCGTGGTGGGTAACTCTGGCAACCTCCTTAACTCTCACTATGGCCCTATGATTGATAACAGTGATTTTGTCTTCAGGTAAGTCAGCCTGATCTCCAAAAATTCCGTGCTCCTGGACACGGATGTTAAGGACACGAAATCTGTGTCCAGGAGCACGGATTTTGCCAAAATTCCGTGCTCCTGGACACGGAATTGTTTTCCATGCTCCTGGACACGGAATTGTTTTCCGTGATGGGCACACGGAAGTGCTTTCTATAGGCTATTACCACAGCACTGTGTTAACTCTATCATTACAAAATATATATTTTTGAGAAATACCTTTTCCAGTTGGAAAGCGTAGCTTTGTTATAAGATAGCACATTTTCAATGAGTATAGTTGCAAAACTTGCTCTGGCCACCATCCTACACAGTGCACACTTAACAAAATGGGAATATTGACAAAGCAAGCTCTGTGGGCCCATCATGGAAAGTACTTCCGTGAAACTAACACAGATTTTGTGTCCCAATTGTCGGCCTATCATGTCACGGAATTCTCTGAGATTAGACCGAAATAGCAGCAAGTCATCTTGAATAGGTCTACTTAGGTGGTAAATATTGATGAGAAAGATAATAAGTGAATGGGCACCATAAGGTCTGGATATAAACTACTTACAACATCCCAATATCTACTCTACCTTCAAAGCAACAAGGAACGGTTCAATTAAGTATATAATCAATTCGCTCAAGCAAATAGAGTTCTTCAGTAACGCGGAAGCACGTAGTAGATTGTAGTCTTTAATGTTAGCATTTAAGGACTTCCTGGTTCGTATCGGCTTCCGGCCTCCATTGAGAATGAATAGGGGTAAATTTCAAATAAGCTCCGAGTGCAAGCACGCGCTTAGCGAACCCCCGCAAACTGTCGAGGGTGTTAAAAATAGGCTGTAGGTATGACATGGTTGATCATTTTGTGTCAAACTTCGACATAAATACGATGCTGCGTCCATATGCTAAACCCGGAAGCTTTTGGCGACTACAGAAGCGGCGCCTGTATCTAACGGCATGTACGTGCGGAGGGTTGTACCCATGGCAACCAAAGGAAAGTATGTAGTTCGGAAGTTTTAATGATCAGAAAGGGGTTAGCAATATTGAATTATAATCGTCATGATTTAACATGTGAATACACCAACATGATGATACGATCCGTTCCACTAATGAGAAAGGGATGCGGGGACACGCTAATGTTCGTTGTTGCCGTGCAACTTATATTTTTGCCAAACCTGAATCTCTATGGCGTTTTGCAATGTAAAAAAATCGCCATCGAACCGGTAGTCCAAACGCCGCATACAAGTTGACGTCAACGCTGAAGAGCTCTATTGTTTTCATACACTTTGGGTGCATCCCAATATGTGACCTTGCCTCCTCCACTTGCCTCCTCCACTTGCTTCTCGTCATGATGACATCACTGACAACAGCATTATATTTCAATATCTTGCAAAAGCGCAATTGTAAAGTCTTTTTCTCATTTGCAATTGGGATGGTGAATGAAAAACAGTCCCTCAAAAGTTGTTGTGGCGAGGCTGACAGCTGGGAAACTTTATCGTTTTCTCCACGGAGGAGGGGCCAGGAGGCGGGACGAGGAGACAAGCACAAGTGAAGGAGGCAAGGACACATATTGGGATGCACTCCTTTGCCCTCAACATTGCCCCCTTTTATTTCCCTTTTTTTAACATATAGAATAAATCGAGGTCCCACCAAAGGCTTTGAGCGGGATGTTGGATTTAAGACTACTCATCGTGTTATGTACCCTGAAAGTGCTGTTCACATGGACAACTCCACGCACATGGTCTTCTTCGCCTTCAAGATGAAGGACCTGAAATGGTTGGTTAGTTTGGCCACCAAAGACCCCATCAAACGGTACGTAAATTATAGAGACGCACCGGATCCTGATTTTTTCGGATCCTGCCGGATACCGGATCCACTGCTTAAGATCCTGCCGGATTCGGAACCGGATACCGGATCCTACAAAAGGGTTGAAACATAAAGTCTACTCTTACACGTGGGCCCTTCTTTATTACGTTGGCTCAAACAATTTTTTAGACTCTTTGGCTTATTGCCACACTGCCTGCAACGGCCTCTTCCAAAGGGCTTTCACTCCATACAGTGATTGGGGTTGTGAAAGACTGACTGAAAAGCCTAGGCTAGAGATGCACCAGACCCTGATTTTTATGTAACATGCCGGATACCGGGATACCGGATCCACTGCTTAAGATCCTGCAGGACCCGGATCCTGCGAAAAACCCTATTATCCTGCCGGATCCGGAACCGGAACCGGATCCGGTGCATCTCTAGTAAATTCATAAATGCCTTGGCAGTGTGCAAGTTATGAAAAAAATCAGAGGGAGTGATGTGCTGTATTTTACTGAAAATAGAATTGATGTGCTGAATTTTACTGTAAATAGAAGCAGGGAGCTAACAAGGGATGCACGATGTGAATTTTTTTGTCCGATACCGATATTGATATTGCGGTTTTGGCCGATAACCGATATTAACCGATACCGATGTTTTTTTTTTTTTTTTTTTTAAAGAGATGACAATGATGCAAACAAACAGAATTTTTGAATGTCCTCTTATTTCCAAAAACACTTTTTAACTCCCTGTGATAAAATTAGATAAAAAATAGAGACAAAATAGAAGACAAACAATGAAAGTCACCGTCAAGTCCAATCTTTTAGAACCGTAACATATTAAAAAACATCGGCCCAGATGTCCGATACTTTCAGAAATGTCAAATATCTGCTGAGGCCGATGCATCTGGCCGATACATCGTGCATCCCTAGAGCTAACCATGCCTCAAGAATCACATCCCGAATGAATGCAAATACATTGTCATATATATTGTACCAAAATTTTGAAAAAGTGGTTATATAAGGCAATTTTGAGACGAAGCCTGCACACGGTCTAATTGTCTATACGTGGGTTCTAAATTTTGTTTATAACCTGACTGCGCGAACCTAGCTGCGCACAACTCAACCTCTGATTGTTGGAAAGAGCTGTCGGTCAAAATATTAGCTCATGTGGTTGGCTGCCAGTGTTTTGCCCCTCCTCATAACATCGGGTTGATAAACATGAGAACCCATTATTGTATTTGGGTATGCTGAATTCAAATCTGCAATATGCCGAGCTGGGAGAATGGGAAGAACCTGGATATTTCGTCCGGAATGGGCGTGGTTTGTACGTAGTCTATGCTAATTAACTAGGGGTGGGCATAGATTAATTTTTTTAATCTAGATTAATCTCACTATAATTATGAAATTAATCTAGATTAATCTAGATTAATCTATATCAAAATGGCTCATTCAGAATAGGCACGATAGCGAAATAATGCCGAAAAAAACCTTGGGGTTTCTTAAGACAGATAGCGCATTAGACCAGAGCTCATCTTTTTTTCCAAAATGCATCTCATCTTCAAAAAATGGTCATGTTGATACTTGGAGATGAAAAAATCACAGCAATATGTGTAAAGTGTGTCCAATATGTTAGGAAGCATTTACAGTTATAAGATACTGAAATTTCAAAATGAACAGCGCTATAAGTTGTAGAGGCAAATACAGATAAATCTATCAAACATTTAGGCTATTTAAACAATATTACCTCAACAATTCAGCATTTCTAATGGGCAGAGAGAGAGAGAGAGAGAGAGAGAGAGAGAGAGAGAGAGAGAGAGAGAATCTGCCACTGACTGTTAAAAGGAGCAGCGGCTCCTTTAAGAGAGGGAGGAGCTCTGCGCGTAGTAGGCACAGCAGCCCTCAGCAGAGCCAGGCTACTGGATATGCCTATCTAGAACCTACAACACAAACATTCAGCGAGAGTAGAACCTATTAACCTATGGACAGTTTCAGTTTGACAATCTTCAAAATGCATTGGACTATCACACGGAATGTTTTGCAATTATAGCACAGGCAAGATTTCTGGAAGTTGTTTATGTATTCTATGCAATGCGTGAGGAAATGTAGGCTATGTCGGGCTGGTAGAGACTCACCTCAAACAATAACGTCTCTTTAGTCTACCACTTATGAAAAAGCACTCAAACAACAACTACCACGGCAGAGGGATTAATGTTTTCAGCATGCAAACACTTCATATTTAGTAGGTCTGCTGAAACAACAGGTGGAGAGAGGAGAAGCGACTGGAGCGCAGTCTAAAAGCGTCTGTCAATTAAATGCTATGGTGACGTGCATACCCAAACTCCAAACCTATATTTTGAGAATAGATTAACGTGCGATATTTTCTTTATCGCGCGACAAGAGTCTCACATTATCGCAGCACGTTAACGCCGATAACGGCCCACCACTATAATTAACTAATGCTAATTGCATTGCTAAAAACTAATGCTAATTGGTCCTGGTTGACTAACTAGGCTAGCTCACCACTCTGACTTTTAAACTTCAGCAATGGATTCAGGGCTGGACTGGCCATTTCCCGGTGGGCCCTGCACCTTTGTGGGCCCCTATTTTCAGATATGTAAAACATTAAAAAAAAAAAAAAAAAAGATAACCCAATCACTGTGCCGCGGCACACTAGTGTGCCGTAAGAGATTGTCAGGTGTGCCGTGAGAAATTCTTTTTAATTTTTTTTTTAACAAATTCATTATTATCATGCCTATGTCATTTTCTATTAGTCTCTGCTGTTGACTGGCCTCCTAATCATGTAATAATTCCTTATCACTAGGTAGCAGCAGGTAGTGAAAAGCATTGTAGTAAAGATAAGAGAATTAGTAATGCATGAATGTGATTGTTTGACAGGTTCAGGTAGCGCCAGTGCGTGTGGGTAGAAACGTTTTTGAAACGAAAAATAAACTCAGATCTGGGTCCTGAACAAGGCCCTGGACAAAATTCAGACGCAGATGATAGATGGCAAATACCGTGAGCTTGAGGCAATACAATGAGAGTAGCCAACATTTCATTTGGATTTACTACGGGGGGTGCAACGGCACCGATTCCAGTTTGCTCCTATGTGGTGAAAAAGTATCCAACAGTGCTATGTTACCATTAGCAAGCTTAGATGCCATCTCCAAACGAAACACCCTTCACTTCAAAACAAGAATGCCTATTTTGTTAGTATGCATAAGCAGACAGAACCAGGCAACATTTATGAGAAAAAACACAAAGGTAAATGACAGAGCCCAAAGCTAGGTATCACATAGCTGAACTTGTAGCAAAATCAAAAGTCCCAAACAGTGCGTAGTAATCACATCTGGGTTTCTTTCCTTTACTCTGCTTACAAAGCCTTTGGTGCGCCCGACCATGGCTGCAGTTCCATCAGTGCAGGCACATGTGCGGTTTTCCGACTTAAGTCCTCTTTTTTCAAGATATTCTGATGTGACCCGAAACATGTATTCTCCTGTTGTTTTTTCTGGCAATGCCTTGCAAGATAGGAAGTTTTCTCTGATTGCGTCCCCATCCACAAAACGCACATTGGCCAGTAGTTGGGCATGTATTCCTGCTAATGCTTTTGGACAGAATAACAATTTGTAAATAGTAGGGCTACTTTGAAGTTTATAGCCTCTTTAAGAATTGAACATGTTAAGTGCACTTTCTATTTGAAAGAGGAAATATAAAAGATGATATAAGTAACCGTTTTGTGATTTGATTGGTATTCAATACACTTTGATAAGAATGGCTATATTGTTATAATATAACAATATAGCCATTCTTATCAAAGTGTATTGAATACCAATCAAATCTACATGTACTGTATATATATATATTATATAGGCGCGGCTACAGAATATAATTTGTTCTCATTATTTCATCATTTTTGGTTGGTGGTGTGCCGCGATATTTTTTCAAGGGAAAAGTGTGCCTTGGCTCAAAAAAGGTTGGGAAACACTGAACTAGCTCATCACTCTGACTTTTAAACTTCAGCAATGTACTCAGGGCTGGACTGGCCATCTGGCATAGCTGGCATTTCCCGGTGGGCCCTGCACCTTTGTGGGCCCCTATTGAACATCTGGCATACCGGGCATTTCCCGGTGGGCCCCGCACCTTTGTGGGCCCCTATTGGACATCTGGCATACCGGGCATTTCCCGGTGGGCCCTGCACCTTTGTGGGATCCTATTGAACATCTGGCATACCGGGCATTTCCTGGTGGGCCCTGCACCTTTGTGGGCCCCTATTTTCAGAAATGTATAATGTATAATAAAGAACCAAACACCAGCATTTCAGGTGTTGTTTATGACATTGTCGGCTACGTTTGGACAAGGAACTGGCCATTTAAAAATATGAGTTTTTTTTAGATATTCAATTTTTAATTTTTCAATTCATCATAATTCATATTCTGAGGGTTGTTGTATCCCAAGCTGATTCTGTAATATGTAGAGCCGGAAAAGAGCTTTCAAACAACACCACAGACATGTTTTTGTGACTAACACTGACTGACATAATCAAGGCTGAATGCATAGTGTCTTACCCTCATTTGTAAACCTTCGCTAGGCTGTTTCTCCCCTAATATTCATGTCAGATTCAAACCAATGCAGTTCTGGGGTGCTACCTCGCTACTAAAAAGGCACACAAAGTATGAAATCCGAGTCGGTCGGGTCCCAAAGTGTCTGATTTCATGTGAAATATATGAACTTTATTACAGGCTCTAGGCCCAAGAGGCAGACACACATCATAGTATACATAGAAAACAATAATATATAAAATAGGCAGGAAAAGAAAAGGAAAAGAGAAAGTGAAAAAAATCAACAAGCGATAATGTCTAAGCATATACAAACATATCTGTCATGACAGTTAAAAGGCAGCCATACCAATGCTTCCACATATATGATTGATATTGGATAGAGCTGCATCTGGAGCTTGTGAGAATCATTATAATACAGTTTTTAGACTTATCCAGACGGCACATGAACTTAAACATTAGGTTCCTCAAGAGACCAGGTAAAGTACAAAGTCCTGAGTCACAAAATTATTTACTAGCACTGCAACTCCTAGACTTTTTCAGCAATATCCTCAGACAGTCATTATATGCCACGTGGAGTTTGCGCAATGTTTCTTTTTTGTAGGTGACCCATAATGAGGCTGCATACATAGGGCTACAGTAGGCACGAAACAAGCTTATTTTCACATCATCAGGACAGTGGTGAAATGACCCACTTTACTAGGGCCGTCAAAACTAATCGATGCGTCAAAGGATCGCGATCCAGGGCATTGACGATTCAGCATCGATTCGGCCACAAGCCGGATCGATCCTGTGTATTAATACATTTTTAAAAAATCATACCCGCACCTCCCATTTTGCCTCTCCGCCCTCCCTGTCTTTTCTTTCAATTTCGGTTGCCAGTGCATCACTACATCCAAAGGGTTGGTGCTGCCCACTCTCTCTCTCTCTTTCTCTCTCTCCTAGGGTGACCAGCTGTCCGGACTTCGGCCGGACAACCCCGCCCCTTAACTTTCTAACCTAGCGTCCTCGCGCGCACCCATTGCTTCGACTTGCCGAATCCCCGCCTCCGTGGAGAAAACAGTGAAGTTGGCTTTCTAAACTGTATCCAGAAATCAGGGAACAGCGCTGCCATCTTACCTCAGACTAACTCAGCTGCCAACAACAGTTTTACTTGTAAAACAATATTTTTTGGGGGAAGGATTTTCGCATTTCATTACCTCACTCCGATAAAGGAGTCATCAGTAGGCTACCACTAACTTAATATTGTATCAGAGACGGCAGGTTACGATAGACAAATCCTTCCGTTGTTGTCTGTGTAGGCTATTTCATATTTTTTAAAAATGTATTTTAGTCATGCATTCACAGGCCTAATAGCCAACAATTAATTTGATTTACTTTACTCAAAGTTGGTCAGAAGTCTGTTTATCAGCGGTGTTTTAAGGGAGGCAAACCGCTTCTGTCAACCTTTTTTTCAATGACCATATTCATAGACTGTGCCCTACATCGCATGACATGCACCTATGATTGATTATGCAAAAAAGCTTCTGGAATCTTTGTCTTGGAGCACTTTTGTGTTCCCACCAATGTCAAAATCAAAGTTTCGCCCTTGGTGCCCATGCTTTTCAATGATGGGTGACATGTTTAATTTCCCCCGTTGTGAACGAATGGGATAACACGGCTTGGTTTCATTTTTCGAGTCGATCACACATGTAATAATTCGCAGGCGTTTTACTGCCATCTTTTACTGACACTTTACTTTTCTTATAGCATCCATCTTAGGTCGAGAAACTGGCACCAAATATTTGCAAATTAAGATACCAACCTCCGAGACACTGATAACACAAAGTAGCCTAGACCCATGCGTTTACAAAATATATATAGACCTATTGTCCTTGATTTCCCTCGGGATTAATACATGATAGCCTAAAACAGGTGATGCTGTTCATCACACGGTTCAGTTAAAACTCCCCGCGCTCGTGTTTGCATTAGAACTAGAGCTAAAATGCCACTTTCGCCCCTCTAGCCCTCGAAATGTAACCTCTAGCGCAGCTTTGCCGGTAGGAGGGGGGCGAGACTAACGAATGGCTGAAGTCAGGTCAGGAATACTGGTCGCGACGTGAAGGCATGCGGCAGTCAAATATTTGTTTGCATGGATCTACGTTGATTAAATCAAACAAGCTTCGTTGAAATAAGACAACTTCAGGTAAGACAGGGTAAGACAGGTAACTTCAGGGTTAAGCGCCAAGGTAGGCTTTGTAGGTTTTTTGTATAGGCCTATGTGTTGTTCCCCTATGAATCCTTTTTAACGCATTGGTGCAGCAACCAACTTTGGCAAATCGCATTGAACTAACAAGCTCGTGAAATGCACGTATGTGGTGGTTAGCCCTGCGCAGTGGCTATTCAGCAGATAGGCTAGGCTGCATATTCTGGGCCAGTGTGTAGTTCTAAGCTATATCGCCTACAGTAGGTTGCCGATTTCAGGACATAGTCAAGTAGGGCCCAAGTTATTTGACAACTGTTCAGTTCCTCCCTCCCGCCCCGACCCCTAAACATTTTACCTAGCTGCTCCCGAAAAATTGCCCCTTTCGTGGCATGCAGCATCTAAAGTTTCACCGTCCTTCATCACATTAATTGAATAGCCAATATGCACGCAGTGATCCATGGCCGTTTCCACATGTCTCCCCAAGTTTCACCCTTGCCAAAGCGGAACCATAGCCTATCGACGAGAAGGCTGGCTGTTTAAAAATGAATCTGTTTCGGACAAGGATGGGGCCGCGCCATCTTGGTCGTGACAGTTCTCTTGGAAATGGAGGAGGCGTAGAATGTGTTAGTAATCTATGGGAGGAGGGCATTGAGGTCGATTTGGATAAGGTGGTTGACAAACGAATTACTGTTGGCTGCGGTTGCGCCCACACAGTCGCCTCTTTCTTTTTCTTTAATTGCACATTACAATAATATTAATGCTTGAGCTCAGCCCTAGTGGGGTGCGAATGTTGTGAACAATAACAGACAATTAGACTAGACGTTTGTAACATCAAGCATAGCGTATGGGTAGAGGACCTCGACATAACCCCGTCACAAACTTGTGCTCCGTCCCTGCGCATCGCAATGCATCGTTGAATCGGATCGGATCGGATCGAATCGAATCGTTACCCTCCGGATCGTAATTGGATTGAATCGTGAGATCATTGACGATCCACACCACTACTTACTAATTAAATCATAAACTAGATTCATTTAGCATGGGAGTAGAGTATGTCACATAACTAAGTGCACCCCTCATATTTTTGCAGATATGTAAGTATATCTTTTCATAGGACAACATTAAAGAAATTTCACTTCGACACAATGATTAGTGACCTGTTAACAATAAATGACCGATTAAATGTGTTGTTCACTCACAAAAAAATCTAAATACAGCCATTAATGTTTTACGACACGTAACAAAAAACAAATCCTGTTTTTTACACTTTTACATTTTGAGTCTGCACCTGGCTAAAATAGATGGGTGTGAGATTTATGAATATTTATGAATGAAATCCTATGGAAAGTATCATGATCTGCTTAAGTAGTCACAGTGCATGTTGACATGCATGTTTCTTCAGATTTCCAATGTTGACCCCATTCATACATCCCCAAAGCATGTCAGCCCCACTACCATGCTTGACTAGCCAGATGGTACACTTTTTTTTGTAAAACTCACTTTGTTTACCACCACACATGCTTGACACCATCTAAAGCAAATTTCTTTATCTTGGTCTCAAGAGAGGTGAACAGACCAAGGATATGAATCACTGGAACCATGTCGTGTGGTCTGATGAGNCCAAGATAAACAAAATTTGCTTCACTTGGTGTTCAGTATGTGTGGTGGTAAACAAGTGAGTTCAAAAAGTGTATCATCTGGCTAGTCAAGCATGGTAGTGGGACTAACATGGTTTGGGGATGTATGAATGCCGTCAACATCGGAACACTCTTATTGGTTTTCATGCATGTACTGTATGTGTGCTTTGGAAAGGAAGAAAGGAGTCGCACACTGGGGCTGAATGCAGAATCAAAAACTGTATTAAACAAAGCCGAAAAAAGTAAATTTATTTAACCCCAAATTTATTTACTTTTTTCGGCTTTGTTTAACACAGTTTTTGATTCTGCATTCAGCTCCAGTGTGCAACTCCTTTCTTCCTTTCTTTGTTTCAAAATGTTTGTCCCCTGTCTGTCGGTTTTATTTACTTTTTTATTTACTTTTTTCGCTAGGCCCCCCACATTTGGGCTTGCATGCCCACCCACAGGGACCCCGGTTCGAGGGCTGGACTGGCCATTTCCCGATGGGCCCTGCGCATTTGTGGGCCCCTATTTTCAGAAATGTAAAACATTAAAAAAAAAAAAAAAAAAAGATAACCTGTTTCCCAATCACTGTGCCGTGGCATACTAGTGTGCCGTGACAGATCGTCAGGTGTGCCGTGGGAAATTCTTTTTTTTTTTTTTTTTTTTTAACAAATTCATTATTATCATGCCTATGTCATTTTCTATTAGTCTCTGCTGTTGACTGGCCTCCTAATCATGTAATAATTCCTTATCACTAGGTAGCAGCAGGTAGTGAAAAGCATTGTAGTAAAGAATTAGTAATGCGTGTATGTGATTGTTTGACAGGTTCAGGTATCGCCAGTGCGTGTGGGCAGCAAAGTTTTTGAAACGAAAAATAAACTCCGATCTGGGTCCTGGACAAGGTCCTGGACAAGGCCCTGGACAAAATTCGGACGCAGATGAAAGAAGGCAAATACCGTTAGCTCGAGGAAATACAATGAGAGTAGCCTACATTTCATTTGTATTTACTGCGGGGGATGCAACGGCGCCGCTTCCAGTTTGCTCCTATGTGGTGAAAAAGTATCCAACAGTGCTATGTTACCATTAGCAAGCTTAGACGCCATCTACAAACGAAACACCCTTCACTTAAAACAAGAATGCCTATTTTGTGCGTAAGCAGACAGAGAACCAAGCAACATTTATGAGAAAAAACACAAAGGTAAATGAGAGAGCCCTTAAAGCTAGCTACCACGTAGCTGAACTTGTAGCTAAATCAAAAAGTCGCAAACAGTGCATATTTTTTCCCTTTCCTCTGCTTACAAAACTTTTGGTGCGCCCGACCATGGCTGCAGCTCCATCAATGCAGACACTCGTGCAGTTTTCCCACTTAAGTCCTCCTTTTTCAAGATATTCTGATGTGACCCGAAATATGTCTTCTCCTGTTGTTTTTCCTGGCAATGCCTTGCAAAATAGGCAGTTTTCTCTAATTGCGTCCCCATCCACAAAATGCACATTGGCCAGGAGTTGGGCATGTATTCCTGCTAATGCTTTTGGACAGAATAACAATTTGTAAATAGTAGGGCTACTTTGAAGTTTATAGCCTCTTTAAGAAGTGGACATGTTAAGTGCACTTTCTATTTGAAAGAGGAAATATAAAAGATTATAAAATGTACAGTTTTGTGTTGATTTGATTGGTATTCAATACACTTTGATAAGAATGGCTATATTGTTATAATATTACAATATAGCCATTCTTATCAAAGTGTATTAAATACCAATCAAATCAACATGTACTGTATATGTATATATTATATAGGCGCAGCTACAGAATATAATTTGTTTTCATTATTTCACCATTTTTGGTTGGTGGTGTGCCGCGAGATTTTTTCAAGGGAAAAAGTGTGCCTTGGCTCAAAAAAGGTTGGGAAACACTGGGCTAGCTCATCACTCTGACTTTTAAACTTCAGCAATGTCCTCAGGGCTGGACTGGCCATCTGGCATACCGAGCATTTCCCAGTGGGCCTTGCAACTTTGTGGGCCCCTATTTTCAGAAATGTTAAGATATAATAAAGAACCAAACACCAGCATTTCAGATGTTGCTCATGACATTGTCGGCTACGTTTGGACAAGGAACTGACCATTTTAAAATATGAGTTTTTTTAGATATTCAATTTTTCAAGTTTTCAATTTATCATAATTCCTATTCTGAGGGTTGTTGTATCCCAAGCTGATTGTGTAATATGTAGAGCCGGAAAAGAGCTTTCAAACAACACCACAGACATGTTTTTGTGACTAACACTGACTGACATAATCAAGGCTGAATGCATAGTGTCTTACCCTCATTTGTAAACCTTCGCTAGGCTGTTTCTCCCCTAATATTGGTGTCAGATTCACAAAAATGCAGTTCTGGGGTGCTACCTTGCTACTAAACAGGCACAGCAAGTATGAAATCCGTGTCGGTCGGGTCCCAAAGTTTCTGATTTCACGTGAAATATATGAACTTTATTACAGGCTCTAGGCCCAAGAGGCAGACACACATCATAGTATACATAGAAAACAATAATATATAAAATAGGCAGGAAAAGAAAAGGAAAAGAGAAAGTGAAAAAAATCAACAAGCAATAATGCCTAAGCATATGCAAACATACAGTATCTGTCATGACAGTTAAAAGGCAGCCATACCAAGGCTTCCATAGATATGATTGATATCGGATAGAGCTGCACCTGGCACTTGTGAGAATCATTATAATACAGTTTTACTTATTCAGACGGCACATGAATTTAAAAATTAGGTTCCTCAAGAGACCCGGTAAAGTACAAAGTCCTGAGTCACAAAATAATTTACTAGCACTGCAACACCAAGACTTTTTCAGCAATATCCTCAGGCAGTCATTATATGCCACGTGGAGTTTGTGCAATGTTTCTTTTTTGTAGTTGACCTATAATGAGGCTGCATACATAGGGCTACAGTAGGCCTAGGTACGAAACGAGCTTATTTTCACATCATCAGGACAGTGGTGAAATGACCCACTTACTAATTAAATCATAAACTAGATTCATTTAGCATGGGAGTAGAGTATGTCTCATAAGTGAGTGAGACACCCCTCACATTTCTGCAGATTTCTAAGTTTATCTTTTCATAGCAACATTAAAGACATTTCACTTCGGCACAACGATTAGTGACCTGTTAACAACATATAACTGCTTAAATTAGTTGTTAACTCACAAAAAAATCTAAATACACCCATTAATATTTTACAACATGTAACAAAAAACAAATCCTGTTGAGAGTGTCTGGAGGTTTTTTTTTTATTTTTTTTTTATTTTTACTTTTTTTACACTTTTACATTTTGAGTCTGCACCTGGCTAAAATAGATGGGTGTAAGATTTGAATGAAATCCTATGGAAAGTATTATGATCTGCTTCAGTAGTCACAGTAAATGTTGACATGCATGTTTCTTTAATGTTGACGGCATTCATACATCCCCAAACCATGTCAGTCCCACTACCATGCTTGGCTAGCCAGATGGTACACTTTTTTTTTGTAAAACTCACTTTGTTTACCACCACACATGCTTGACACCATCTAAAGCAAATTTCTTTATCTTGGTCTCAAGAGAGGTGAACAGACCAAGGATATGAATCACTGGAACCATGTCGTGTGGTATGATGAGACCAAGATAAACAAAATTTGCTTCACTTGGTGTTCAGTATGTGTGGTGGTAAACAAGTGAGTTCAAAAAGTGTATCATCTGGCTAGTCAAGCATAGTAGTGGGACTAACATGGTTTGGGGATGTATGAATGCCGTCAACATCGGAACACTCTTATTGGTTCTCATGCATGTACTGTAAATATCCTATGAAAAGGAAGAAAGGAGTCGCACACTGGGGCTGAATGCAGAATCAAAAACTGTATTAAACAAAGCCGAAAAAAGTAAATTTATTTAACCCCAAATTTATTTACTTTTTTCGGCTTTGTTTAATACAGTTTTTGATTCTGCATTCAGCCCCAGTGTGCAACTCCTTTCTTCCTTTCTTTGTTTCAAAACGTTTGTCCCCTGTCTGTCGGTTTTATTTCCTTTTTTATTTACTCTTTTCGCTAGGCCCCCCACATTTGGGCTTGCATGCCCACACACAGGGACCCCGGTTCGAGTCTGGCCGGGGTCATTTCCCGATTCTCCCCTGTCTCTCTGTCACACTCACTTCCTGTCACCATCTTCGACTGTCCTGTCAAATAAAGGCATAAAAAAGACCCTATATATAAACTTTATTAAAATATTACACTAGACATGCAACAATCCCTAGTAGGATTTCATCTTGATGTTTTTGTCTACAATGTAATGACCAATTGCATTTGATACCTTCTGCTGACTGTAACTGTAAAAAAAACATGATTTTAGAATGGATGACAGCCGAGGCTTGATGTCCAAACAATTTTTGGTCACGTCAAATGCACCTGTCCATTAGAGATGCACCCGTCCATCAGAGGTATGACATTGGCAACCAAAGTGAATCAAACACAAGCATGAGTAATGTTCTTTTCTTCCTTCCTTATATATCACAGACAAGCAAATATGAGCTTGGTGAGTTCCTGTATTAAAAACTTTTTAACTTGTTTTAATGATAATCTAATCTAACATATTTACACGGGTTTATTGGGACTTTAAAGGAGCACAGTGTAAGATTGTGGCCAGAGCAGGTATTGCAACTATGCTCTACTATACCAGTGGTTCCCAACCTATGGGTCGGGACCCCCCTTATGGGTCGCCAAAGATCCACAGGGGGTCGCAGAGCCCTCTTGATTTTAAGGGGTTTCGTTTTAAATATATATAGCCCATGTTGAATAAAAGACAAAGCATTTAACTAATAAATGCATAGACGCAACAAATTGTAAGTGCTACATTAGACATTTATTCTATATTTGACCAAAGACGAATTGAGGAATAAAATAACTAAAATACGTTTTCGCAGGAAACGGAGGGCATCTTGTGACTCCGTCTCGTGCGGGCGCTCGCGTGGTTGGGTCACCAAAGCTTACAATAGTAAAAACATGGGTCCCTTAAGAAAAAGGTTGGGAACCACTGTACTATACTATGCTGCAACCATATTGAAAATCTGGTGTCTATGGCCAAATTTGATACTTTCATGAATCTTTACAAAGTGATAAACAAATAATTACTAGTTAGACCTAAGTACAATACATTTTCCAGCTGAAAATGTCTATTTTCTGGAAATTCAAAATGGCGGACCATGGAGAAGATCCCCTTTTCATGTATGGCATTTTCCCAGTCATAAAATAATACTCTATGAATAACCCTAACCCTAGATTTTGATGGTGGTGGTAAGTATTTGTTGACATTTTTTAATGGGCAGCATGACTTCTGGAAATGAACTATTGAAACTATTGCACAGTGCACCTTTAAATGTAAAAATGGGGTTACCATGCCATGATATCAGGGACGGAGGTCGGATTTCTGCCCGAGGGGGTTCACTCACCGCTGAGTCTGTAGTTGGCGTTCACAAGCAATTGAATGGATGTCCATGGGGCACCTAAGTCACGCCCTCTACTTCCCGGTTCATGGCAGAGGGAGTAAAAAAAAAAAGACTGCTCTTGAAATAAATGGTTTTTCAACACCTATCCAAACCTTGGACCTCCACTTATGCACCACAAATCCACCACAACTCGCCTCGTTCAGTTCCATTCCGTTTTTTGCAACTTCCTGCCCCATGAACCAGGAAGTAGAGGACGTGACTTAGGTGCCCCATGGGGTTTTCAATTGCTAGTGGGCACACAATAGGAACTGTAGCTAGTTGGGGCTCGCAGGCAAGTGAATGGGTGTCAATGGGGTTTTCACTTGCCCGCGTTTGCCCCCTAGTGGGAACCCCAGAGGATTAGTAAAGCTTACTGGCTACAATGAGAACTAATGGGAATGACTCTTCTCCTCTATTCTAATTTCTCTGATTCTACCCATTTCTCTCTCCTACTCATTTCCTGTCGCCAGTCCTTTCTCAAAAAAGGGCTATTTTAAAAGGCCCAAAATCAAATACTTAGTAAATGTACGTAGTGATAATTTATTTGTAGTTGGGTCAAAGACGTCCAACATGTCCTTCAGTGCAATGGATACTTTTGCTTACTGTAATGCAAAAAAAAGAGATTTTTTTAAAATATTTTTTTTGGCTTGGCTTTCATACATTCACTTTTCAAAAAAATGTTTTGAAATGTCATGTTTTTCACAGTTACAGTAAGCAAAAGCATCTGTTAGCACTGAAGGACAGTGTCATGTTGGACATCTTTGACCCAGTTGTTGTGGTACTTGCAAAGAGGTTGGATATTTAATAAAGAGGAATTGAAACACGCCTACTCATTGCAAAAGCGAGTGCTCAAAATTTGGTCTCCTAAGGGGGCGTTGTCCCTCCTTCTTCTTCTGTTTTCGTGGTGTTTACACACGACGGGCGCTACCGCCATCTACAGCGCTTTATCTCACTCTAATATACGATTCTCTGCTACTGGTTGCCTAGGTGATGCTTGTGAGCCCCAGCTTCATGAGGTACGTACACCACCATTGGCTGAAGAAACACGGCCAATACCCGTCCACTGGATTCATGACTCTCATTATGGCTCTTCATATCTGTGACAAGGTGAGCCACACACTGGGCATTTCTCAAAGTGAAGTGAATATTAATTAGTGTAAAATTATTAAAGGGACACTGTGCAGGAAATGGTCAAAAAAGGGTACTGCAACTATGCTGCTCGTTGAAACTGAGCAGTCAATTGCCAAATTTGATCTTTACATGAAATTTCTCAAGTCATAAACAAATATTTTCTAGTATGGTCCAAGTAGAGTAATTTTTGCAGCTAAAAATAGCTATTTTTGGAAATACAAAATGGCAGACAATGGAGAAGATCCCCCTTTTTGTGTATGAAAAGCGTAATTTCTCCAGTCATCATGAATACTTAGAATTTGATGGTGGTGGTAAGTATTCATGAAAAAGGTAACATTACTGAATGGGCAGCATGAATTCTGGAAATAAACAACTAAAAATCTCACACAGTGTCCCTTTAACACTTTTCATACATCTTATTATTTTCTACATCTCCCATTACCATGTGCTGCATAATGCTGTCATTGCAACTGTACACAGCACCTAAATGTCTTTGTGTATGATCTAAATTTTTCTACTAATTACTTGCATACTGCTGTACTCTCCGCTGACCCCCTGACTCGGTTCTTGCTTGAATTTCCTCCTTGTAAGTGTAACAGAGGCCAACTAGCAGAGTGTGGCGAGGAATGTTAGTAAACCTCCCTCCCGAAGCTTCAATGCAGTGCGGGGGGGGGGGGGGGGGGGGGGGGAGTTTGGGAACCGCTGATGTAATGTAATGTATAATAGATATAACCCGAAAGTGAAGCGAAGTCGTGCTTCCTCAATTTTCCCGACAACAATCAATTAATCATCAAAACGTTTTGTTTCCGCTTTAATTCCCTCCTCTCTCACAGTCTCGCTGTGAGTATTTTGCAGCTGGGCAAATAGCATCCCCCCCCCCCCCTCACATGGTAACTGTTAAAATGTAGAATGTCGAGGGTCTTAGAGCAGTGGCACACAGATCCAGCAGGAGACAGATGATCAAGTTTTTGGTGTTTATTTTGCAACCACAGGTGAGAAGTGAGCCAGTGACAAACAAAAACAAAAATTACCCAAAACAAAATATAGAAGGGGAGGCTATAAACACTATTTACAAAATGAGGAAGAAAATAAACAGGCTAGGAGTAGCCAAATGAACATACAAAAATAACTAGCCACAGGCCCACAATGTTGAGTTCAAGAGTCAAATTACCTCACACGTCTGAGGATTGGAAGCTCAAGGACACATGTCCTCTTTCCATGGAGCAACCAGAGAGAGTTTATGGGTAATACGAGAGAGGAATCTCGCTACTTTTTCCGGGTGGTACTGTCCACTAAGTGGCGCCATCCAGACAGCGCAGAGGAGCGCCAAGAAGCGCAGAGGCTGTTGAAATGAATGGGGCCCCATGGAGCTCAACCACGATGCTGCCATTGCTTTGGGAGAGAATTGGTATCATCATTTCATTTTATTTTTCCAGACAGGACAGGATAGATTATCCTTTCAAACAGCAGTTAGTTTGAATGTTTAAACTTGCTGGATCTTTGTAAAATATGTCTTTATTGTCAATATGACGTCACGAGTGGCTTCACACACTGCGTTTAGATTGGTCGGCCGGCTGCATTGCTGTGATCACGACGACCGTAAAGCAATTTTGTTAGCAAGATGCTAGCGGAGCCTGACTCATAAATGCCAACGCTGTAGGAAATCAGAAGGACATAATTCCCAGGTTATTGTACATTTCATTGAAATCCACATTGGTTTCTCAGAACTTACAGTAATATTGTCAAGTTTCAGCAGACAGCGAGCACAATTGTCAGTTATTAGCGCCAGCCTTATGAGCTCTGCTGTCTCGACAGCGCTCCCTAGGTGAACTGCAGGCACGGGTTTGAGGGCGAGATTCAACACTGTATGTAAACCCACTGTGGAGCAACCAAGAACAATGACATCAAACTCATTATATGGAACACCTGTCCACACCCTCCAAATGGACCATACCATTTACTTATACTAGTAGGGGTGGCTCAGGGCAAATACACTTTTCTACTAATTATCATCCTTTAAAAATGGTACCATAAATATACTAATAGAAACAGGCCGTATACAAAATATCAATAAATAAATACATGCACTCACATCAGTGACTTAAACTTTCAAACAGTTAATTAATTTCTACTACACACGAGGACGCGCCCACGCGAACGTGCCCCAATACAAAAGCGTTTTCACACGCAGCTTGCGCTTCTTTTGGGAAACCAGGAAGCGGCAACCCACCGGTAAGAAAACACTCATCCATATTCTTAAACATTTTAAAACCACTCGTTTGGAGTCAGAAGGTGCACTACTTGAAACTCAGGGCATTTAAAAATAAAGCAAGCATGTGGACTAAATCTATGTTGTGTTGTTTGTGTATGCATGTAGTAAAATGTAACATGAGTGAATGTAATGTGCGCAAATGTTTGGTACTAGTGTTCTAAACACGTGTCGACCCATGTAAAATCACCAGACCAAATAATATACCACCATCACAAATATGTAAACTCATGCACAAAAGTTTGGGAAGTCCATGAACAACAGTAGCACTGCAGGGAAATGTTTGTATGGGTGCGAACAGCGTTTCATGTGTTCAATGGCGTCTGAGATTTCAGACGCCGTGAGGATGCGCTGGCAGGGCGCATCATCACAGTAACCACGTGGTGAAATTAAGTAGACTGAGTCATTATGAATACTTAGAATTTGATGGTGGTGGTAAGTATTCATGAAAAAGTTGGAGTTCGGTTGGAGTTAGGGAACCGCTGATGTAATGTAATGTATAATAGATATAACAGAGATTCTTTAAGTATAGAGATATGCCAACATAATAGGTTGCTATGGGCACCTAACGCGACCAGGTTCCGGTCTGCCTAAAGGGGCGTGTCATAATGCTCCTACAATGAATAGAACAGTCCTTAGGTCTGCCTAGGTCTGCCTAAGGGGGGCCATAATAGAACCAGGAAACAATGGGTCAATGGAACCTCTCTCTCTCTACTATCTCTGAGATATAACCCGAAAGTGAAGCGAAGTCGTGCTTCCGCAATTTTCCTGACAACAATCAATTAATCATCAACACGTTTTGTTTCCGCTTTGACTCCCTCCTCTCTCACACTCTCACTGTGAGTATTTTGCAGCTGGGCAAATAATAATACAGTTAGGACAAAAGTGCACCTTTTTTGTGTAATTAATTACATTAACATTAAAACATCCTAGAGGTATAATTCCTTGTTTATATATTTGCCCACATCCTGGAAATATGTTCTGTCCACAACAACATCATTTTTAGGACCTTTTAACAATCTAATTTGTGCTTGGAAAGGGACAAAAATAAAAGTGTACCCAACTGTACTCAGTCTACTCTACTGCAGATGTTAGGTTGTGATAATGAAGATTTTCTTGTGTCAGGTCCGAGTGTTTGGATTCGGAGCAGACAAGGATGGCAACTGGTACCACTACTTTGAGAGGACGCCGCCACGCTACAAAACAGGCATACACAGCGGCAACTTTGAGTATGACACCCTCAAAGAGCTCCAGNAAAGGAACATACTTCAACTGTATGCATGGCCGTAACCAGCATTGAGGACACAGAGGTCATGTCTGGTTACAAGCCCTGGTTGTATGGATGACCTCTGAAAACAGTTGAAGAGCTCTTTTCCAAAATGAGATATATCCATTTTATAGAATGTTGGGAAATTGACATTTTTGTATTGGGCATTCCATTGAATTGCATTGCAAAATGCATTTTATATTGGTTTAAAATGTATGTTCTCCAAACATTTGAATGGCAAGAATTCAGGCATAGATGATAGGACTTCTTAACAGTCAATTCTAATATTAAAATGCAAAAAGTAAAAAATAGTGGATATAGCGTTTTGGAAAAGAGCTCTTCAGTTACAGTGCATTCGAGTTTAGGACTATTATTTCTGTTTATGTGAATGTGAGAATGTGTGTCCTGTAAGTCAACCGTAGTTGTGATTTTGTGTTAATGAATATATTTTTGAATGAGTTTTTCAAATTTGATGAGAACACTCTACATGATATACCTAAATGTACCTAAATATACCTAAATTTGCCCAGGGACCACAGATGTAAACTAGCTTCTAGCTAACTCTGGTACTAGATTATGTCTTGTACATAGTCAGTCAAATATGCAAATAAACTAAACAAAATGTAACCCTTCTGTATCTTCACAAAGATATGTGTATAATTACAATGAGTACAGCCTAAGCTAATTATTTGGGAATCTCAATGACAATCATGATGAAATATTTTGGCAATCATACTAACTACATCTATTATCAAGAAAACCACTTTGACTTAACTTAAATTATGCTTTCCATGCAGCATAGTCAAAAATTATTCACTTTGTTTAAACCACTGATTCTTGAAAGTTTGGCAAAAACATACTCCAGCTAATTGTGCTAATTCTGTTGAAAAACAATTAAGTACAGTGGTTTGAAAGATTTCATTGTCATTTTATTATTTTTCATTGCTGTAAACCTGCCCACAACCTTGACCTTGACCTTGTCCTGAAACCGAAACAGACCCGGCTGCAGAACCAAGTCGTTGGACGGGCATTTGATGGAGTATGGGGGGGGTGGGGGGGGGTCCTTGGTGGGGGTATGGGGGTCCTCCCCCAGAAAATGTTGTATTTCTTAGATGCAATTTCCTGCATTTTAACCAAATTGTGGGCTCAGTTTCAGCTCTACGGAACAGTACTTTTGTTTCTAAATATGGGACAATCCCATTATTTCAAAGGATCACTGTTCACTTATTATTTCACATTTAGGTCTACTGACAATGTCTAAATAGTGTAGCCTATTCATTTATTTGTTTATTAGGGCTATGGTGGTTAAGCAAAGGTGGAATTTTATCTTATACTTTATATTTACTGTATTCAGAAAAAAATACTCATTTGTTGCATATTAATGACCATATCAGCATGTTTAGGTGAATAGGCCCAGGGGGGCACAGCAGCTTGGCTGGGGGGGCAATGCCCTCCAATGCCCCCCCATGGCACCGGCCCTGAACCGAAACCTGATAGGAATCGAATAATATCGTGCACGAACATGTTAAAGTAGTTCTACAGAACTGCAGTGAGTTTAAAACAATATTTATCATTATTTTCTAATTGTTCAAAATGTGTCCCACATATTAGTCACCACCGTCAGATGTTTTTTTTTAAATCATTAAATTCAGGCATGTACAAGGTCATCGTCATTACTGAGGAGGCCTTTTCAAACCTTTAGCTCTACTGCATACTTTCTCTGAAGCACATACAGTATATAATTGACAAAAATACTACAATGTTCCACAGATGCTTCTAAGGCAGGGTTTCCCAAACTGTGGTGCGTGCACCCCTGGGGGTGCGCAGCCTGCTACAAGGGGGTGCGCGAGCTGAATTGGGCATTGGTGGATATGTGTGTTTTTATACAGCATTAATGACCATGAAGTAGTTTTTAACTGTTCGGTGGATTGTATGCTGGAAGGGTCCATCTGAGGAGTAATTTAGACTTGTCATGCAGCAAGTTCCATTGTGATGAAGACACACACACACACACACATTTTTTCTCTTTTGTAACTATGATAGTCTGTGCAAAAAATAAAAGTGTAAGCAAAAATTGTTGTAAGATTACTCCCATTATTTATTATTATACCTGTTTATTTGTATCGTCACAATTGAAAATGTCCCAGTCTGTACACTCCAAACATTCTTGTGTGTGTGTGTGTGTGTGTGTGTGTGTGTGTGTGTGTGTGTGTGTGTGTGTGTGTGTGTGTGTGTGTGTGTGTGTGTGTGTGTGTGTATATATATATATATATGCAGGGGCCTCTCCCTCTCCAGAGTAGAGTATCATTATTTATCCAGAGGGATATTAAGGTGTCAAGTAGCATACATACATAAATACAGAAGAAGACATTACAGATAACATTGCACATACAGTATATTCACCATACATACAGTATATCACGAAAGTGAGTACACTCCTCTCAGTTTTTGCAAATGTGTGAGTATATATTTTCATAGGAAAGCATTACAGAATTCGTTCACTTTGACACAATGATTAGTGACCTTTTAACAACACATTTAACAGCTATTTTTTTTGTTCACTCAGAAAAAAACTAAATACAGCTATTAAGGTTTGAACATAAAAATGAGTACACCCCAGATTAAAATCCGGTAGAGAAGGGGCCGTGTTGGATCGAATCGTCTCAAAATGAAAAAGGATTAAAAGGGAGGTGTAACGCTGCATTATATAATAACGGTGCAATATGTAATAATGTAAAAAAAGTTGTTGTGGCTAGGCTGGCTAAGATGGGAAACTTTATCGTTTTCTCCACGGAGGAGGGGCCAGGAGGCGGGGCGAGGAGACAAGCACAAGTGGAGGAGGCAAGGTCACATATTGGGATGCACACGAGGGCGTCGAACATATCAAACCTCTTCCGAGGGGTGGGGACAGGTTAAAAATACTTAATCAGAGGGAGACTTTTTGGATACACCAACTGGATGCCATGCGCTATCCTGGTCTAAATGAGGATATTGATTTTACTTGTTTTTTGTGATGCTTATTTGTACTTCCGGTCATTTTTTTCTGTGGCATCACTTATTACCCCAGGCTATTTTTTAATCTTTGTTTTCTCTGGTGTGCGCAAATGTGTGTAGTGCGTAATGGGTCACATGTGGTGATGTCACTATTTAAGGGAGGCCTTTCTTTTCAATGGTGAACGTAGCCCTGATGAAGACCTTGTGAGGTCGAAACATGTCGGCTTTTTAATGTAACCCCAGCCCAGTACCATTAAAGGCTTTTTAATGTAACTTCCCGTTTGGACACCTTATTTTGGAGTGCCTGGATGAACTCTTCTCTCTACATGAACTGATCCCCGATATCCAAGAGCACCCAACAAACTTAAATGAACAGACTGAAGACTGCTTGAGCTTCCAGCCACCTGTGTGCCTTTCATTGCCAAAATAATGTTCTGACTTTTATCTAAATTATTTGGTGATATCCCTCACAACAGTGCAACAGCACATAGGCCTAATGGCGAGAGTTTTTCCCTCAGCACGTAATGAAAGCTAATCGGACGTCTAATGACAGGTGGTGCTGACGGACAGCGCATGAGGGAAAGAAGTTGCAAACTTGATCGTGTTCGGTTTCGTCAGTCCAACGGAACACTTCTGGCTATAGAAAATGAATCTGTATTGCAACAAATCTAGTTAGGCCTAGGTCTATATAGGCTATCCAAGATATTTAATTTAGACAGAATCCTTTCAAGCCGTGCAGCATCAACGTGGTCATATAGCCTACTGTCTGCACTTGTTCCGTTGCCTGCCTCATAGCAGAGAAGGAATGGCTTGCTGTTGTTGAGGATTTGTAACGTGGATTATCGAAACTGAAGACTTGATTTCTTCTATTGATACCTTTTTGTTTGGTATAATTACGGGTTATTTGGGTTATTGTTTTTCGCGTGCATGTGGATGAGCATAGGCTATTGAATTTGATTGCAGCCTAATAGGCCTACTGAACAGTGGACTGAAATTGAAAATAGGACATAAGCATACCTATGTAATTTTTAACAAGAGTGGCATTTTTCTCGGGTGCTATGACTTCTTGCTTTGCAAGAAGACAGTCTCCTTACTCCACGGGCAAAAAGCACCATGGTCAGACCCTGGTGCGCAAGGTCATGTAGGCAGACATGAAAGACTCACTACTCCACGGGCAAATATCGGGAAAAATTAAGCACCACCAGCATGGACAGCTCCCCACGAGTCACTTATAATGGTTGGTCTTTTCCTGGGATTTGATTCATGTCGTTTGGGGGAAAATATTAAAATAGCCTTTGTAATGGTAAGAATATTTCCAAAGAGCCAAGATGGGGCTTAAGATCAATATGGGCCAGGTTTGTCTCCGTGCGTACACACACACACACACACACACACACACACACACACACACACACACACACACACACTCTCTCTCTCTCTCTCTCTCTCTCTCTCTCTCTCTCTCTCTCTCTCTCTCTCTTGCCACAGACCCACGCAAGTGCAAGACAAGTTTTCACCACCTCGTGAAGTGTTTAGACCTGGCCTATTTAATGTCGCTGTAAATTGGTGTAATGTAGCAGAAAGTGCGAGACATTCGCCCTACTCGTTGCACGCAACAAGTTGTGAAATGATTTCTTAACGGTTTTAACCGCATCATTTGCGACTCTCGAGCAGATTGAGAACTGAGAAGAATGAGAGAGAGAGAGAGAGAGAGGGCAGTGACTACCATGTCACTGAGACGTGTGTGCTGTGCATACTGAATCCAAGTGCAGAAAAAACATATCCATATAGATTATTACATAATGCACCATGTTATTACATTTCCATCAAAAAAAAAAGTTGTGGCCGCATTCCGTAATAAATTTCGCATTTTGTAATAATTTATTACAAGATGAGAAAAAAGTTATTACGAAATGCGTTCAAGAAATTTATTACGAAATGCGTAAATTATTACACAATGCGGCTATTGTCACCGCAATATGTAATAATTTGTTACATTATTACATATTGCACCGTTATTACATAATGCGGCGTTACAGGAGGTCATCGATGTGTGTTTCAACCTTTCTTTGTATTGAACTTTTACATTTTGAGTGTGCACCTGGCTTAAATAGATTGGTGTGAGATTTGAATACAATCCTATGGAGAATATCATGATCTGCTTCAGTAGTCACAGTGCATGTTGACATGCATGTTTCTTTTAGGTGTATTTCAGATTGCCAATGTTGACAGCATTCATGCATCCCCAAACCATGTCAGTCCCACTACCATGCATGCTATTGAGAGGATACACTTTGTTTTGGTAAAACTCACTTATTGTCCACTGCACATGCTTGACACCATCTAAAGTAAATTTGTTTATATTGGTCTCTTCAGGTCACACGACATGGTTCCAGTGATCCATATCCTTGGTCTGTTCATCTCTCTTGAGACCAAGATAAACAAATTTGCTTTAGATGGTGTCAATCATGTGTGGTGGTAAACAAGTGAGTTTTACAAAAAAAGGGAAGAAATCTAGGGTCCACAGTTCCACAGTTTGCATGCACGCATGCACACAAACACACACACAAACAAGAGGTGTGATACAACAGGTGATGTCCTTTTTACTGTGAAAAACAGTCAGAGCAATAAAAAGTCCTGGTTGTTTGGGGTGAAAGCAGTCAAAATCACAGGTCAAAAAAGTTGCTTGAAAAGAGAAAAAACGTGTCTGCACCAAGGCACTCCAAAAAGTATAGTTAAAAATGTCTTTATTATTATGACATGTCCATTAAGGACTTTTAAAACTGCTCTCTTTGAGACTCAACTGACGCTACGCGTGGGCAATTTTAAAAGTCCTTAATGGACATGTCATAATAATAAAGACATTTTTAACTATACTTTTTGGAGTGCCTTGGTGAAGAAAAGTTTTTTCTCTTTTCAAGCAACTTTTTTGACATTGACCCTTGAACCAAGAGCACCCACAAGAATACTTTTTTCATCTTTCTAAAAGGGACTGAGCACGCCTCTGACTTCCAAACAAGAGTTCAGGTGTTGAGGGGGTGGAGTTTGCATTTCAGCAAGCTCCAGAGTGCAAAGACGTGTGCAAAGTCTGGGAAGGTTGATTATACAGTCCAGTCACCAATGATGATCTCTTCCTGGGTGTCCTTCTGTGGGGTGTTGAGCAGCTGGATGGCCTGGGGAGAAACGGTAAGGTAAGGTAAGGTAACTTTATTTGTACCCGAAGGTAGATTTGGTTGCAGGCAAAAGTAGCAAAAGCTTACACAGACAACACAGTACTGACACACAAAAACTTGCACCAACAGCCCAATACTAATGACAGTGACAAAGGACAATAACAAAACAAAACAATGACAACAAAAACAAAAACATGACAAGCAGACAAGTGCTCCAAACAACGATATGAAGAAGGAAAATAAAAAATACATATATAAATATGTATATAAAAACACAGGAGGGAAACTTTAAAATGTTGGACTCATGTGCTATTCAGTGTTTTAATAGCAGAAGGGATAAAACTGCATCTATACCTCTTAGTTTTGCAGGCTGGCATTAGGAACCTACGACCTGAGAGGAGAGGCTGAAATTCACCATATAGTGGGTGGGATGTATCATTTAAGATGGACCCCGCCAGTCTCTGCAACTGCCTAGAGACTCCATGTTGAGCTGTGATTCTCCAATTAACTTACCAGCCCACTTCACAATCTGATTCAGGGAATTTCTGTTTTTGAGGGGTAGGTTGCTGAACCATGACACAAGGCTAAAAGACAGAATTGACTCAATAAAACATCTGTAAAACATGGTTAGCAGCTTTTAATCTACATGGAAGGATGATAGCTTCCTTAGGCAATGTAGGCGTTGGTTCGCCTTTTTATACCCAGATTCACAAGGAACTCAGTAGCCTCTCTGGGTGCATCCCAATATGTGACCTTGCCTCCTCCACTTGCTTCTCGTCATGATGACATCACTGACAACAGCATTATATTTCAATATCTTGCAAAAGCTCAATTGTAAAGTCTTTTTCTCATTTGCAATTGGGATGGTGAATGAAAAACAGTCCCTCAAAAGTTGTTGTGGCGAGGCTGACAGCTGGGAAACTTTATCGTTTTCTCCACGGAGGAGGGGCCAGGAGGCGGGACGAGGAGACAAGCCCAAGTGGAGGAGGCAAGGACACATATTGGGATGCACCCTATGTCTTTCATGGGATGGCACAGAATCTGTATCTAGTTGTGGAAGACTGGGCACAGGGGGTGAGTGTTGTTGTCCATTTTAAAATACTTCTCCACACCTTCAAGGCTATCCACAATCTTGCCCCCCCCTTATCTATCTAATCTTATTCACATTGCTGTTCCCTCCCGCCCCCTCCGTTCCTCTTCCTCCATTCTCCTCTCTGTCCCCTCTGCCCGTCTTAATACCATGGGGAATAGAGCTTTTAGCTGCTCTGCTCCTCAGCTGTGGAATGCCCTTCCCCCTGACATCCGCAATATTGACTCTCTCCCCCTTTTCAAATCCAGGCTAAAAACCCATCTTTTTCAAATAGCCTATTCTTTATGATTCTTAAACTCTGTTTTATTTTATTTTATTTTATTTATATTGTATTCATTTATTTATTTTTGTTTAAAATTCTTGTTTAATTTTTGTTTCTCTCTGTACAGTGTCCTTGAGAGTTTTGAAAGGCGCTTTCAAATAAAATGCATTATTATTATTATTATTATTATTATTATTATTATTATTATTATTATTATTATAGCAGTGTTCCTCAACAGGGGTGCCGGGGCCCCCTGGGGTGCAGCAGGCCCCCCTCAGGGGGAAACGTGGCTGATAAATAAATTATGTAATATAATACATATTTGTCTAAATTGATAAGGTAATGTTAGTCAGTGGAATCTTTCATCTGCCATTTACGCACAATTATAAAATAAAGTAAATATAGGTCGCCCCAGTCAGCTGCAACTTCGAACGTAGGTCGTGTGACGTCTCCAAATGTGTTACTTTTCTAAGCTTGTGTGGTATCGGATGCGATGCCATTTTACGGCTTGTTGGTTTGGGGTGCCTTGAAATTTTTCATGAATTGAAAGGGTGCCTCGCCTAAAAAAAAGGTTGAGAAACACTGCATTATAGAGTCAAGTTTGCTCAGTGTTCTCTTCTCAGCTGTGATAATGAGAGCCTCCAACTCTGTGCCTACAACAGATCCAGCTTTCCTCACCAGCCTGTCAAGGCGTCCAGCATCTCTCTTCCTGATGCTCCCACCCCAACATGTCACAGCATGGCAGAACATCTGCAGGAGTCTGTTGCACACATTGAAGGATCTCAGCTTCCTCAGAAAGTAAAGCCTGCTCCTAGCCTGGTCCTGACCATTTCATTTCGTATTTAGGGTCTGTCATTTGTTTGCTCTGAAGCGATTGTAGGAAGCAGGAAGTTTGCACTCAGTTATGGTTTGAAATTATTGGACACCTCTCACCCAATCGCTGGCAGTTACTCAACAACAACATAGCGCAGACCAATGGCTCTGGCGCAGATGTGTACGTCATTGTCACGAGCGTCCTCCCCCTTTCGCCCACACGTGGGGGGCGTATTCGATTATTGGCTGTTTTCTGGGGGTCGTTGCGATCAAAATTCTACTGCTCCAAGCACTCCACAGAGAAGCACGGCCAGACTACAGTAGTGGAGCCAAGCCTTTGGCGAAATTACGTAGGATGGCTCGCGAGGCTAGCATTGTCCTGGCCCTTCTTGTAGAGTGCTTGTGAGTTGGCAGACCAGTCCAGTTTATTGTCCAGATACCTGTAGGTGCAGACTGTCTCTACTGTCCCCCCCTTGATTGAGACAGGCAGCGGGGGTAGGGTAGTTTGCCTGAAGTCAACCACAATTTCCTTGGTTTTTGCTGGTGTTCAGCTGCAGCTGGTTGGTCCTGCACCGACTGATGAATTTCTCCACCAGTCCTCTGTACTCTCCATCTTTAATACATCCCACAATGGCGGTGTCATCTGATAACTTTTGCAGGTGGCAGCTATCTGAGTTGTAGTTGAAGTCTGTAGTGTAGAGGGTGAACAAAACTGTGGAGAGTACTGTTCCTTGTGGAGCTCCGATGCTACTGACTACAGTCTGTGATGTGAGGTCACCCAGTCTGACGTACTGGGGCCGTTCTGTGAGGTAGTCTGTAATTCAGGTCACAAGCGCTGTCTCCACTCCCATCTGCAACAGTTTGTCTCTCAACAGGAGTGGCTGGATGGTATTGAAGGCACTGGAGAAATCAAAGAGCATGATACTCACAGCCCTGCCTGCTTTATCCAGGTGTGGATACATCCTGTGCAGCAGGATGGAAGCTGATAGAGATGGTGGGAGCCATGGAGGTAGTATACTCATGAATGGCCATCCGGGTACTTTGCTCCTAAATGTGCGTTACGCCCCTTTATGGGTGAAAACAAACCAAATGTCTCATGAACTTACATGCTATCGGCTAGCGTAAATGAACACAGTACATGCTTCAGTCACGGCTGTTTGGCAATATTATTTGAACAGCTGGCAACACAACACGTTTTCGGCATGTTGCGCATGAACAACGCTAGTCTACAGGTCCTCATCTTTCGTTTATTAAACCCCAAACACCACCAATTGACTTGCATTGCCTGCGTTCCCCCACAAATGAGCGTAACGCACATGGAAAACGTCACGCCGTTCATGAGTATAAGAACTGGAGAGAGTGAATAAGTCCCTGGGCTGGTCTGGCAATCTGGCATACAGGGCATTTTCCTGGTGGGCTGGTCTGGCAATCTGGCATACAGGGCATTTTCCCGGTGGGCTGGTTTGGTAATCTAGCATACAGGGCATTTTCCCGGTGGGCTGGTTTGGTAATCTAGCATACAGGACATTTTCCCGGTGGGCAGGTTTGGTAATCTGGCATACAAGCCATTTTCCTGGTGGGCTAGTCTGGTAATCTGGCATACAGGGCCTTTTCCTGGTGTGCTGGTTTGATAATCTGGCATACAGGGCCTTTTCCCTGGATTGGTAATCTGGCATACAAGACATTTTCCTGGTGGGCTGGTCTGATAATCTGGCATACAGGGCATTTTCCAGATGGGCTGGACTGCTAATCTGGCATACAGGGCATTTTCCAGATGGGCTGGACTGCTAATCTGGCATACAGGGCATTTTCCAGATGGGCTGGACTGCTAATCTGGCATACAGGGCATTTTCCCGGTGGGCTGGACTGGTAATCTGGCATACAGGGCATTTTCCAGGTGGGCTGGACTGGTAATCTGGCATTCAGGGCATTTTCCTGGTGGGCCGACACTCCCAGGAGGCCGATGCAGTTATTTCTTTGTTGGCCCCCTCAGGCCACACCCTCACCTCCTTCAGAACTGGTTTGGTGAGTTTGACCCTCTGTCTGTATGGTCTTCAAATTCCAGATTGGTAGATCTAACTACAATGTCTACAAGTGCAACTAAGCTGGAGAGCTGAATGAATGCTATCCTGCAGACAGAATCTTTATAAAAAAAGTCCTGGCTCTGGTTCGTGACCCCGATCACCACCAGAATTTAATCACTTGTTCCATGGGTCATTATCAACAAACCCACAAAGTTTCGTCCAAATCCGTTGATTGTTTTTTGAGTTATGCTGCTGACAGACAGACAGACAAACAAACAAACAGACAGACAGACAAACAAACAGACAGACAAACCAACGCGACCAAAAACATTACCTCCTTGGCGGAGGTAAAAATACCAGAAACATTGTCTATGACGGACAAACGGACAAACCAACGTGACCAAAAACATTACCTCCTTGGCGGTGGTAAAAATACCAGAAACATTGTCTATGGCACGCCTACGGAAGAGCATTAGGCTCAATAGGGGATATATATTTTCCAAATCTCTGAGAAAGGAACTCAGATTTTTTTTGAAAAAAGTCAACATTTTCGAGAAATAAAGTCAAACGTTTTGAGGAAAAAAGTCGAAAATTTAAAAGTCGAAACTTTCGAGAAATAAAGTCGAAGGTTTTGTCAAAAGTTTTGACAGACAAAGTCGAAAATTTCGAGAAAAAAGTCAGAAATATAGCCTAGAAGGCGGCGGAATGAGACCAGTCAGATTTCTTGGGGGGGGCAGAGACACTCGTCTCGCATATTGTTCATCTCGGCGGTTCAGCAGGACACCGGAGGTATGGCCAAAGAGGCTTGAGACAAGAGGGCGTACTCACGTCATAACAGCGTAGTACGAAATGATGGCGAGGGGAGTACGGAAATGTTATTCTTCTTCTACGGTCAGTATTGGAAGCATCAGAGAAGCATACAATCTATGCGTTTACATGAGACACTTAAGTCCGATTTAACTCACTTTAAATCTTAATTCCACTCTAAAAACATCATGTGAACACTTACCGAACAGGATTTAAGTTTATTCCGATTTAAACTTAAGTCTGATTAAAGTGGGTGGTTTAATCACGTTCCTCTGTCATGTAACCTTTTATTCGGAATTACAATAAATCCAGTCGTTCCACGCATGCTCGTTGACCACATGATGGCGCCAAGAGACCGTGCTCTTTGCCAGAGAGAAAAACATGGCGGCACTTCCTGTTAATTTTCACATGAAAGTTTTGCTTAATTTAAAGTCCCTAAGCGACTATAAATGTTGTGGCTTCCATATATTGATGTAAAAGTGCCCCACGAAGTAATGAAGCACAACAAAGTTACTCCACATTACCATTTGACCACTCGTTTTTCTATGCTAACAGGGTAGCTAATGTAGCATTGTAAATGATCCAGGGAGAAAGGGGGAAATGTTGTGATCTCAGTCCGCCTGAGGCAACGATTTTCGTGGGGAAGATGACCTGCATCTCGGTGGCATTGGACCACGCCCCCGTGCCTTATTTGGCTCGCTCAGCACGTGCGTCCTCAGTCCAATCGCAATGCTTTATTTTCCCCAGACGTTTAATCGCATTTAAGTGAAAGTGCCATGTATACACATCGCAAAATAACTCTTAATCCGATCTATTTAAATCGCATTTATTAAATCGGACTTAAAAACATCATGTACACGTAGCCAATGACACTTACGCGAGGGTCGGAGTGTGGAACAGGTCATAGGACAGCGTGAAGGTTTGTCAGCTGTCCTTAATTATATCCGCGATGTAATGGTTTTGCGTGCACCGCCGCGTCCGCCGCTTCTGACCGGGTGGATGGATTTGTCCCAGATTTGGTGTGTGAATGCTCTAGGGTAGGTTCATGAACTGATTCGAGTTTGGAGGTCAACACTTTCAAGATGGCTGAATTCAAGATGGCCGAATTTTTCTTTGGTCCATAACTTCTGACCGGGTGGATGGATTTGTCCCAGATTTGGTGTGTGAATGCTCTAGGGTAGGTTCATGAACTGATTCGAGTTTGGAGGTCAACACTTTCAAGATGGCTGAATTCAAGATGGACAAATTTTTGTTTGGCCCATAACTTCTGACCGGGTGGATGGATTTGTCTCAGATTTTGTGTGTGAATGCTCTAGGGTAGGTTCATGAACTGATTCGAGTTTGGAAGACAACACTTTCAAAATGGCGGAATTTTCATTTGGCCCATAACTTCTGACTGGGTGGATTGATTTGCCCGGTAACACCTTATTTTAATGGTTCACCATTTCAGTGAATCTACCATATTAGGTACAGTGTAATAACCAATGTAACAATATTTAATACCATGTAATACTAGTGTAATACCAGTGTAACAATATGCAATATCAGGTACAGTGTAATAACGAGTGTAATAGTATGCAATACCATGTAATATAGTGTAATACCAGTGTAACAATATGCAATACCATGTAATACCACTTACGCACAAACGCATGATGTAAGTAAAAAAAATGGCGGTATTACACTGGTATTACATTGTATTAAATATTGTTACACTGGTTATTACACTGTACCTAATGTGGTATATCCACTGAACCATTAAAACAGTATTACCATTTGCCCCAATTTTTTCTTCATTTTCACAATAGTCGTTTGGTTTTAAACAGAGAGAGTTTAGATTGAGAGGGGACATATGGCGGCCATCTTGGTGACGCCTTCGGGGTGCTATTTCGCGATTAAGTAGACCAGATCTGAGAGTCAATGGGAAAAATGAATGGGGAAACTGAGTATAGGACGGAGGGGAACCCAGCGGTTGTGAAACCCATATGGTTGAAACGACCGTGAAAAACTGATCAATCTAGACTACTTGGTTGTGTCATACGAGTCAAAATAAAGCTTTTTAAGCCACTTTTCTCACGTTTTTTTTTGACAGAGCGCAGGCGCAGTAGTTCCATAACGGCACGAGAGCAACGGCTTTTCACAACTGAGCATGTGCATAATTTCGCGTGCGCCGATGCAGCCAGATGATTGGATCAATGGCAAAGCAGCTCAGCAGGCACATTGGCTCTTGTTACCAGGAAGGCGGGAGATGTGCGGGTAGACGCCATATTTGCGTTACGAATCTTCACCGTTAATTTCTATGTACCTGTCCTATCTCCCCTTACTAGAATATTTCTGTTTTAAGCCTATGCACGTCATGTCACGTCTGTATGTATCATATACGTTTACGAAATGGTGGAAGGGAGTGGTAGAAATGATGGGGGACTGGAAGCGTCGCGTTTCGGGGATATACCTTAAGCAGTCGAAGGCGACTGCACAGGCAGTCTAGTTACCCCCAGCAATTACTGCTGACCAACAGCTGCCGTTAATTTGGCCACAAATTATCCATCATGGTGTCGCCCCCACTGACCTTGCGCAAGGGAGTGTGGAAATTGTATCCATCGCACCCACTGACCAATGACCATGCGCAAGGGAGTTCATTTTCCATCCACTCGAGTCCTCAGGCCACGCCCCCATGCTACACCGTGGCCAATGCATTTACCCCCCCAGAGATTGTTCTTCTGTTGAGTTACTTTGGTCATGGCTGCGGCAGGTGTACAAGTTTATGGACCTACCGTGGCTGATATGGTAGGGCACACGTTTACCACTCGGTCGACCCGGGTTCGTTTCTCGGTCCGGGTCCTTTGCTGGTCCTTCTCCGTCTCTCTCTCCCAGTTCGCTTCCTGTCCTCCTTCACTGCCCTGTCTCACAAAAAACAATAAAGGCTGAAAAGCCCAAAAAAAAACCTTTAAAAAAAAAGGTGTACAAGTTTATGCCACATTATGTGATATTCAGGTAGGCTATATGTGTCGAGAGGGACTGTGGTTGGTAATGTGTACGGTAACAGTGTTGCCGCGGATGTAGTCCGGCTGTTAGCGCCAAGTATTCGGCTAGTGTAGCTAGTTGTTCGTGCTTTGTGGTTAGCTTAGAACTAGCCCTTGAATGTGAGCTTCGCTGAGTTCAACCAGACAACTTGCCGGCGATAGGCAACATCCGAGGCAAAACACCTGTTAGCAACCACACTCCCTCTCGACACAT
Organism: Engraulis encrasicolus; assembly: GCF_034702125.1. Classification (NCBI taxonomy): domain Eukaryota; kingdom Metazoa; phylum Chordata; class Actinopteri; order Clupeiformes; family Engraulidae; genus Engraulis; species Engraulis encrasicolus. The sequence goes on from NC_085862.1 coordinate 1,772,208, forward strand.
ACCGTATACTACCTGAATATCACACCATGCAGCATAAACTGTAGCACCTACAGCCATGGATCCCTGGAGTGCGTTGCAAAATGCGACCTTGCCTCCTCCACNTGCCTCCTCCACTTGCNTCTCTCCTCGTACCAGGTAGTAATATGTCATGATCAGTGTTGGGTAAGTTACTTTTTAAAAGTAGTTAGTTACTTTACTTTAGTTACTGTGTTCAATTGTAACTGAATTACTTTACTTATTACTAAATTTAAAAAGTAACTTGTTACTTATTACTTTACTTTACTTTTTCGCGGGAAAAGGGATTTTAACCAGCACACCTCATAATACACCTGCTTCCCCAGGTTATAGGCCGGCTGTGTAAATGGCTTAATATTTTAATCTGTGCAAACTGTACCTCTATGGAATGCCTCATAAAGGCCTATTGTCATTCTCACATCTATAATACATGTCATGATTGCCCTGTAGGCCTATTTATAACCGTGTCAATACATTTGAATCTAGTCTAACATTACTCCATAGAATAGAATATTGTCTTTTATTGTCATGTCAGCATTAAAATTACTTTTGGTCTCACAGAATAAAAACAGAATGAGTAAGGTGAGGTGGCCATACCAAACAGAAATGTTGTAGGTAGGACACTCTGCTTACATCCTCTCCTAGCTGTTGCAGCTTAGGCTATTTCAAAGCCTTTCAGTTTCCTGCACATTGCATTGCATATGCATCAACATTATTACTAAAGATTCTGCCGAATGCAAGACGGTTTGATCAGGCACATTTGAATAGCCTGAAGAACGTGGCGGCCTCAACGCCATGGTGTTGCTTGCGCTGTTGTTCTCACGTTATTATTCCCAATTACTTGACTCGCGCTGACTGCTGTTGCTGACGGAGCTACCCCCCAAAAAATGTTTTGCCGTGTAGCCTATTTAACTGTCATCAGTGAGCACAACAGAGGCTATGGCATTTGCGATATAGGGTACAGCTGTTTTAGAATGCATAACTCGGAATGACTGTAGATTTAACTGCGCAGCGAATCACTTTCACTTTCCCTCTATGGCGTAAAAAATTAGAATAAATGATGGTGGAACTCCAAGTATTGTAGTATAGGTTAAACACATCACAGCGCAATGGGCTCATGAAAGTCCCAGTGAAAGACCTTGCATGCACGAGGAAGGAACAGCAGTCTGCGTGCGCGCTCTCACACACCCACTTCCGAGAGCTCAAGAAGGGCTGGGGAAAACTACCCAGACAGAGCTCTTTGCGCATCTAGAACTACTAATAACAGCAGACCTTAAGATGATTTCAAGGCTGAAATTTATAACGAGTAACGACCGTTACGGCAATGCGTTACGTTCCTACGTTAGTGCCAAAAGTAATTAAATTACGTAACGACGTTACTTAGTAACGCGTTACCCCCAACACTGGTCATGATGACATCACTGACAACAGCATTATATTTCAATATCTTGCAAAAGCTCAATTGTAGAGTCTTTTTCTCATTTATAATTGGGATGGTGAATGAAAAACAGTCCCTCAAAAGTTGTTGTGGCAGCTGGGAAACTTTATTGTTTTCTCCACGGAGGATGGGCCAGGAGGCGGGGCGAGGAGACAAGCGCAAGTGGAGGAGGCAAGGTCGCATATTGCAACGCACTTCCCAGTGTCCTGCGGAACCGTCAAGAAGAGTGTGAGTAATGTGAGTGTGTGACTTGACTTGATGTTGCTGCTCTTGGAACAATCTGCCAGACCATATCCAGAATAGGCTACGTCGTACCCCTTCACTGGCCACGTCTAAGCAACACACATCTCTTCCTGGAGGCTTATGGCTGCCTTCCACAAGCATTCACTTGCACTCACACACGCTTGCGCACTGACACGCGCACACACTTCTCTACACGATAGCCTACCCTGTGAAGCGACCTTGGGTGTTTTGAAAGGCGCTAAAACTAAAGTATTAGTTTTTGTTAGTAATTGTTATTATTGACTTGAGTCGACTGTCTCCCTCCCAGCCACTCTCACTGGTCTCAGCCATCGGTCCCATCCACTGACTGCCAGTGAATGTCACTTCCGTGGAGGACCGCCTTCTTCATAGGCTATTTCTGACTTTTTTTCTCAGAATATTCGACTTAATATGTCAAAACTTTTGTCTTTGCATCTCAAAACTTTCGACTTAATTTCTCGAAAGTTTCGACTTTTACATTTTTGACTTTTTTCTCAAAACATTTGACTTCATTTCTCGAAAATTTAGACTTTTTTCTCAAAACTTCTGAGTTCCTTTCTCAGAGATTTGCTAAATATATTTCTCCAATTGATTCTAATGCTCCTTCGTATGTTTCCTATTGATGTAGGATGCAGAGGGTTCCCAGCTGTATCAGTGCGTTACTTCTTCCAGACGCTTGGCCTGGAACAGAAACACCTGAAGAAGGCCATTAGGGAAATAGGTCAGGTAGCCGAGACTAGCTCGAGATGGCTGTGGTTAAGGAGATCCCACAGTTGGAACCCTTCTGCAGGCGAAGGCTAACCACCACTCAGGTGAAGCGTACATGTTAAGGGGCGAAACGCTCATGGGCATGACGATGCAGGTTTTTTTTTTTTTACTTGGTGGGATCGCAGACCATACAGCCAAAATAAATAAATAAAACCCTCTGATTGAACTTGATCTCTCTGTCTCCTGCGTTAGTGCTCTGGCTAAAGTGTAACAGCATGACCGAGCCAAGAATGAGCACTGCGGAGACTGAAGATCTTCGATCAGTAGTGAGCAGAATGGGAGATGCCTACGGTGAACAAGAGAGACGCGTCCAAAAGATGGCACAAACCATGGACCGAATGAACACCGCTCTCCAATCCCTCACTCAAGCGGTGGCCAGGATCAACATCACACCGCCAACCCCAGCTCCAGCCACAGTAACCTCACCTTCACCAGCCCCTGCAGCCACAGGCCCGCGCCCAGATGTACGCCTCCCCTCACCTCAGAGGTTTGATGGAGACCCTGATGCCTGCCGTGGATTCCTAACTCAATGCACCTTGTCCTTCCAACTACACCCCAGCAGTTTCCCCAGCGAAGAGTCACCACACTGATGTCAAGCAAGGTGTTGATGTGGGCAACAGCGCTCTGGGAGAAAGACTTGGCCATCTGCCACAATGCATCTGAATTCATGGACCAAGCCCAAGCAGTCTTTGGGCACGCCACCAACCAACGAGAATTAGCCAAGTGTCTCCTTCAACTGAAACAAGGCAAGCGGTCTGCAAGTTTCACAACTTGGCCACAGAAGCTGGCTGGAAGGGAGATTACCCGATGTCCACCTTCAACCATGGGCTTCAAGACAACCGGAAAGATGCTCTTGTCAACCGATAGTGGGGTTGTAACGTGGAAGAGTTGATTGCTCTCACCTCTGAGTTAGACCTGCGAGCTCGGGAGCGCAGACGAGAACGCACCTCCGGTTTCCAGTTTTCTGTCTTCCCCCAAAAAAATCCATCGACAAACCAGCCCCTTTGCAGAGATGCAGAGGAGCCCATGCAGCTGGGACGGTCTCGGATCTCCCAAGAAGAAAAGGACAGAAGAAGACGAGAGAACCTATGCTTGTACTGTGGAGAGGCCGGTCACTTCCGTGACAAATGCCCCGAGCTTTCGGGAAAAGGCAAAGCTCACTAGGACAGAGAGGACCTCTAGTGAGCAGAGCAGCAAGGTCCTCTCACCCCACCTCACGGTTGCAGCTCCCAGTAACGCTTGAGTGGGAGAACCAACCCAATGGCAACACATCGGTCCAAGCACTGGTAGATTCGGGGGCTGAAGAAAACCTAATGGATATTACCCTGGCCAAACAACTCAAAGTGCCCATTGAGGTGAGTCCCTCTTCATACTCCATTCAGGCTCTAGATGGCCGACCCTTAGGGTCAGGTAAAATTGAATATGTTACCAAGCCGATAACAATGAGAGTGGATAATCATGTAGAGTCCTGTAGGTTTTTTCTGATTTCATCACCTAAGGAAACTGTAGTGTTGGGTTACCCCTGGCTTAGAGCCCACAACCCACAGTTTGACTGGAGAAAAGGAACATTGTTATCTTGGAGTCCTGCATGTTCTAAGGAATGCAAAAGTAAAGGCCTTGAACCCCATGGTGCATATGGAGCTACTGTTGAATGTATCTCAAGAACAACTTCAGAATTGCCAGAGGTAGACCTCACACTTGTTCCCCAACAATACCATGATCTTGCCAATGTTTTCTCTAAGACTAAAGCTTGTACTCTCCCCCCACATAGGCCTTATGATATGGCTATTGACCTCCTTCCAGGAACCATGCCTCCTAGAGGCAGACTCTACCCACTGTCCGTGCCTGAGACCAAAGCGATGGAGGACTACATCCAGGAATGTCTCAGTAATGGTTTGATACGCCCGTCCACATCCCCTGCATCAGCAGGATTTTTCTTTGTGTCCAAGAAAGATGGTGGCCTACGTCCTTGTATTGATTACAGAGGCCTGAATCAAATCACAGTCAAAAATAAGTACCCTCTACCCCTAATGTCCACTGCTTTTGACCTACTCAAGGGAGCGAAGATCTTCTCCAAGCTGGACCTGCGAAATGCGTACCATCTGGTCCGCATCAGAAGAGGAGATGAGTGGAAGACGGGCTTTAGTACTCCCAGCGGCCACTATGAATACAAGGTCATGCCTTTCGGTATGTCTAACTGCCCTTCCGTTTTTCAGGCCCTCGTGAACGATGTGCTGAGAGAATTGATCAACAGATGCGTCTTTGTGTTTTTGGATGATATACTCATATTCTCTGAAGACTTTGAATCCCATGTTCTGCAGGTCCGCCAAGTGCTCAAACTTCTGCTGGAGAACCATCTCTACGTCAAGTTGGAAAAAAGCCAGTTTCATGTTACTGACACATCCTTCCTGGGTTTCAAAATCTCTCCGGTGGGAGTCTCCATGGATCCTGTAAAGGTGCAAGCTGTACTTGACTGACCTGAGCCTACATCGCTGAAACAGGTACAGCGTTTTCTTTTTTTTTTTTTTAATTTTTTTTTTATTGAACATAGACAGAATTACATGTTATGACAGTTGGCATCAGACAGGCACAATAATACTTCAATACAAAAAAAGAAAGAAAGTGCAAGGAATGTACAGACACAAACATACTGTATATGGACAACACATATTATTCTCTCCATGCCAATCCACATACCCCTTTTGTTAGCGTTTCTAAACAGTTCGGGCCTAGGTAGGTCATAAATGGCCCCCAGATTTTGTCAAACTTGTAAGGTTCCTCTTTTAAGTAAAAACTGAGGGCCTCAAGAGGCATGAATTCCAACACCCCATTTATCCACTGTGTTACATTGGGCGACTCTTCTGACACCCACTTTAACAGAATACATCTTCTGGCACAGAAGAGCAAAATATTTACAAGTGTCAACTTGGTGGCAGATATATCTGGGGGGTCCATACCCAGGATGCAAAATAGAGGAGAGATAGAAACTGTTTCCCCCATAATGACATTGATTTCTTTGAGCACATCTCCCCAAAACTTGTTAATATGAACACAATCCCATAGGCAGTGAATGTATGAACCTTCTTCAATTTTACACTTGTTACAAAACTTTGATAGACCTGGGTTCATTTTGTTACGTCGCAAGGGGGTGATGTGTAGTCTGTGTGTGATTCTAAATTGTAACTCCTTCGCTCTATTAGTGGAAAAACATCCATTTAGATTAAACCATAGCTCGTCCCAATCCTCAGTTTCTATTTGTACACCAAAGTCAGTCTCCTATTTTAAACGCACTGTCGTTGTGTCCTCTTTCATTACGTTGCAGAACAGTACATAAATTCTAGTGACTAATTTTGAGTCATTTTCACCAGTGAATATTATCTCCAATGGTGAAGTTGTACAGCTAGTCTGGCACTTCTTGGCTGTGTTAACAACATAACTACGCACTTGGAAATATCTGAAAAGTTGTGTGGCTGGTATTTGTTTTTCAGTCATCATTACATTACATTACATTACATTGCATTTGGCAGACGCTTTATAACCAAAGCGACTTTCAAAAGAGGACATAATCAAGCCAACATCACAAGCAAATACAAAGTGCACAGGAGATATACAGAATAACAAGTGCAGTTGCAAAGAGGGTTATTTATTTATATTATTTTTTTTATCATAAAGAGTAAATAACGAGTACACACACACACAAACTAAACTAAACTAAACTAAACTAAACATCATGTCAGGAGTCTGCCCTGGGGCAAGGCCAGTTCAAGCATTAGTCTAGTAGATTCTCTCGAAAGAGGAATGTCTTTAGTTGTTTCTTGAAGGCTGCAAGAGATGTGCTTAGTCTTGCTGCCTCTGGGAGACTGTTCCACCACTTGGGTACCACAACGGAGAACAATCTTGACTGGGAGTACCTAGAGCGACTGGATGGCAGAGCCAGGCGGCTTGTGCTGGATGAGCGCAGTTCTCTTCCTGTAACATAAGGCGTTAGTAGGTCCTTCAGATAAGCTGGGGCCGTTCCTGTGATGGTTTTGTAGGCAAGGGTCAATGCCTTGTGCTTGATCCGGGCGGCGATCGGTAACCAGTGCAACTCAATAAATAGAGGAGTAACATGGGTCCTTTTGGGTTGATTGAATATCAACCGTGCCGCCGCATTCTGGATCATCTGCAGAGGCTTTATCGCACAAGCAGGTAGACCTGTCATGAGTGAGTTGCAGTAGTCAACGCGGGACAGGACCGTGGCCTGGACCAGTCGTTGTGTAGAATATTGTGTCAGCACAGGTCTGATATTCCGTACGTTGGACATCTGGAGTCGACAGGTCCGGGTGACCGAGTTGATGTAGTTGGAGCATGACAGCTCATCATTAATCATGACGCCAAGGTTTTTGGCGACTTTGTTTGGGGTCACGATGGTGGAGCCTATCTTGAGGTTGATGTTGTGACTGAGCGACTCTTTAGCTGGGATCACCAGGAGCTCTGTCTTGGCCAGGTTCAGCTGTAGGTGGTGGTCCTTCATCCATGTTGACAAATCGGTGAGGCAGGCAGAGATGCGTTCCGAAACCGTGGTGTCCTCTGGACGGAACGACAGGTACATCTGGGTGTCATCAGCATAGCAGTGGTAGGAGAACCCATGTGTTTGAATGACACGTCCCAGGGAGGAGGTGTATATTGCAAACAGAAGGGCTCCCAGCACTGATCCTTGGGGTACGCCTGTGGAGAGGGTGTGAGTCGTAGACAGCTTCCCTTGCCATGACACACTGAAGGTGCGTCCAGAGAGGTAGGAGTTGAACCATGAGTGGACAACGCCTGTGATTCCCATGGCTGTGAGTATCCTCAGGAGGATCTTGTGGTTGACTGTGTCAAAGGCTGCAGACAGGTCTAGTAGTATGAGGACCGAAGATAATCCTTCCGTTCTTGCAGTCCTTAGAGCTTCAGTCACTGAGAGTAACGCAGTTTCAGTTGAATGTCCACTTCTGAAACCAGATTGTTTTGGGTCCAGTAATCCGTTCTGGTTTAGGAAGTTGGTGACCTGCTTTGCAACTGCTCTTTCTAGCGTCTTGGATAGGAAGGGAAGCAGTGAGACAGGTCTGTAGTTTTCGACATGAGCAGGGTTCAGTGTAGGCTTCTTCAGTAGTGGTGTCACCCTTGCTTGTTTGAAGGCGGAGGGGACAGTTCCGGAGGAGAGTGAGGAGTTCATGATGGATGTGATTGCTGGGACCACTGTTTGGGCAATGTCTTGAAGAAGGTTCGTGGGCACTGGGTCTAGTAGGCAGGTAGTAGGACGGCTTCTTGTGATGAGTTTGGAAACGTCTTCTTCAGAGAGCAGAGTGAATTCATGAAGTGTTGCAGGAGTCGCCGTGTTTTCCAGGGGGGTGTCTTCTGGGCGGGAGGGCGGCTCACAGAATTGCTTGCTAATATTTGCCGTCTTTTCCGTGAAGAAGGTGGCAAAGTTGTCTGGGTTCAGGTCTGTGGGCGCAGGAGGGGGGGGAGGGTTGAGCAGTGACTTGAATGTAGAAAACAACTTACGTGGGTCTGTAGTGTTGCTGATCTTGTCGTTGTAGTAGGTCGTCTTGGCAGCTGTTACAGAGGCGGAGAAGGAGGCTAGTAGAGATCTAAGTTTTTCGAGGTCAGATGGGTTGCGGGTTTTGCGCCATTTCCTTTCTGCCGCTCTGAGGGTGGTACGTAGAGCTCGGATGGTCTCTGTCAGCCATGGTCGTGGTGGTGAAGGTCTTGCAGGTTTAGTGACTAGTGGGCACAGGTTGTCGAGGCAGGAGGTCAGCGTGGAGCTGAGCGAATCTGTAGCAGTGTCAACATCGAGTGAGGAGAGCACGCTTGCTGAGGGCAAGGCATCTGCCACCACTGATGCAAAGCTAGTGCGTGACAGGTTGCGTAGATTCCTGCTGATTAAAGCTTAACATTGAGCCATTTACCCATACATCCCCTAATGTCCTAATGCCTTTGTCATACCACACATTGAAAGAACCTTTCTCAAGACTGGGAGGGAAATCTGGATTTAGGAGCAGAGGGGTCAGTAAAGATGTGACTTTATCCTGGCCTTCTATTTTCCTTATCAACCTCCAAACTTTAACCCATTGAGGTCTAAGTGCCCTTGAGAGGGCAATTTGACATGTCTCTAAAAACAAATCTGTAACTCTGTGAGTTTTTGTCATTGAAACACATAAGTTACACCATTAGAAACCTCAGACCTTCCAGATTTCAAATATATATATATATTAAATAAATTATATAGCTGGCCCAATTTAAAGAAAGTGAAAAGAAATCTTCGCATATTCTGTACTCTCTGCCTGTAGCAGCCACACCTATAGCTATTCACATGTAAAGTACCAGTGCTTGAGTGGCTATTCAGAGGTGACAACACGCCCCTTTCAGGTAGGGTAAACACAGCAGACGTAGAGTGACAGGGGGGTTGGGGCTATCAGAGCACATGGGGATTGACAGGGGGGTGTGGGCCATTAGAGTTTTTTCACACCTATCTCATTAGTATTCAAATGAGACAGGCAGTGGCAGTGACATAGTCATTCTTTTTTGCATTTTGTATGAAAACAACAAAACATTTCTAAATGCCCTTTTCACTTTTATGCTGCCAACACATTTGTTTACAAGATTCAAACTTCAAAAGTCTTGGCTAGATATATTTATTGTGTGTTTTCTTGAACTTTTTGAAGACGTCTGAACCCTGTTTTTTTGTACAGTTGTGTTTATACTCAATTTAAATAAAACATGTTTGTATGACATCCAATTTTTTTTCAGATTATTTCTTGTCAGGCTTTTCACAATACAACCATATATTCCACTTTTGCATAGATGCTTACTGTTAGCTGAAAATACTTGAAAATGTCAGGGTGGTGCAAGCAGCCTAAAAGCCTCTGAAAGGCCTTAGACCTCAGAGGGTTAAGTGTGTTTTGTAGAAGAAAATCACCCTTTATGGCTGAACTTGCCCGTTCCTTTGACGTGTATAGAATGTTCTTTAAAGGTATAGGGAATGTCTTCTCAGACTCTATATCCAGCCATGTGGATTCTGGATCCTCCTGAAACCAGTCTCGAATATATCTGCACTGACATGCCAATTGATATAACTTAATGTTGGGAACAGCTAGTCCACCCATCCCAACAGGGAGTTGTAATCTTGATAATTTCAATCTTGAGCCTTTGTTGCGCCATAAAAATGATATGAGAGCACTATTTAACTCTTTATATGATGTGCGCGTCAGTAGTATTGGGACCATTTGAAAGGGGTACAATAGACGTGGGAGTATGTTCATTTTGAATAGGTGCACCCTACCAAATAGTGACAGTGGGAGACCAGTCCAGCGAGCAAGGTCTTGTTTAATACGGCGAACAAGTGGAACAAAATTTGTATTGTACAGATCGGGTAAGAGAGGAGTGATGTGGATGCCTAGATATGTAAACCCTGAGGGGGACCACCTAAACGGGGATGCATCAGCAGATACACAGGGATTCTGCTTGGAAAGAGACATTGCCTCAGATTTGAGATAGTTGATCTTATATCCAGAGAATGTAGAGAACAAATCGATGAGTTCTATAAGGCGACGGATGGAGTTCACAGGTTTGCTTATATATAATAAAATGTCATCAGCATAGAGTGAAATTTTATGCTGTTTCGTTTGTGTCTGGATACCTTTGATGCAATCGTCTGTGCGAATAGCCTCTGCTAATGGCTCTATGGCTAGTGCAAAGAGGAGGGGAGACAATGGGCATCCTTGAGCAGTACCCCGCCCAAGTGGAAAGACATTAGAACATTTGCCGTTAGTTAGCACACACGCCTTCGGCGCAGCATACAATACTTTTACCCATTGTATAAAATTATTTCCAAGCCCAAAACTCTCCAGTATATGAAATAAATAAGGCATTTCTATTCTGTCGAAGGCCTTTTCAGCATCAAGTGACACTACCAATGCTTTGTCCGTCATCCTACTGCCATACTGTATTAAATTTAAAAGTCTCCTCACATTATTACAAGAGTTGCGACCCTTTATAAACCCTGTCTGGTCAGCAGACACTAGCTGTGGCATCACAGTCTCAAGTCGCGTTGCTAATATTTTAGCTAACAATTTCCTATCTAGATTTAGCAGGGAAATTGGGCGGAAAGATGCACATTCATCTGCTGGTCTACCCTTCTTGTGAATCAGAGAGATGCAAGCCTCATATGCAGAGCTAGGCAAAGTACCATCTTCAAAGGACTGTCCCAGTGCAGAGAGTAGTGGCTCTACCAAGCAGTCTTTAAATTCTTTATAAAATTCTGCTGTTAGGCCATCAGGCCCTGGGGCCTTATTATTATTGAGCTGGCCTATTGCAATAAGGAGTTCTTCCTCACTAATTGGCTCGTTGAGTGATTTGCTCTCGTCTGGAGAGAGACAGGGCAACTCAATGGTAGACAGAAAACGCAGCATATGTTGTTTGGACTCGTGTGTCGTCTCAGATTTGTATAGAGTCTCGTAAAAGGACTGGAAGATAGCATTAATGTCCTTGTTATGATAATGCCTATTGCCGTGTTTGTCTTTTATAGCTGCTATAGCTTGCGTTTGTCTTTTTTCTCGCACTAAGTTTGCAAGGTATCTGCTAGGCTTGTTCCCATGCTCATACATCCTCTGCTTACAAAAAAGTAAAGATTTCTCAGCCTCTGAAGTAAGAATGGTCTCAAGAGCTGTTTTAGTTGCATCAAGCTGTAACCGTATTTCAGGTGATGGACTGACATTAAACTTCCTCTGTAAATCTGATAACTGATTTTCCAGCTCTAGTCGCTTATTGGCTTGAGTCTTTTTTTGGTGTGCCATGTATGAGATAATGCCCCCTCGTATGAATGCCTTAGCTGTGTCCCATAGGAGTTGAGGTCTTACCTCGGGTGTTTTATTGATTGACATAAAATATTGAAACTGTGCCCTGACAAATATTTTGAAATTAGGGTCTTTCAACAGATAATTTTTAAATCTCCATCCGCCATATTGTCTCTCAGCAGAACATGAAATTTCAAGAAATACTGGTGCATGGTCAGATATCAAAATATTTCCAATTGAGCATGAAATAACATTCCCCATTGACACTTTAGGTGTAAAGAAATAATCAATTCTAGAGGAGGTCTTGTGTACATTTGAATAAAATGTATACCCTTTAGCATTGGGATGTAATGTTCTCCAGGTGTCAAGTAGACCCAATTCAGAAAGGCATTGCAGGAGAGATTGACTGATTCTAGAATTAAGTTGCAGTTTGTGGGACTTATCAAGGCGATGTAGACAGCAATTGAGGTCTCCACCAACCACTGAGGAGGGAAACAACCAGTCTGAGAAAATAGAGAATACATGTGTGTGGAATGTTATTGGATGATTTGGAGGTGCATAAATATTCAAAAAAGATGTATATTCTCCATACAAAAGGCCTTTGATTAAAACGTATCGACCGCATTTATCTGTCTTAATCTCCACTTCGGTTAGTGGAAGGGACTTGTGTATCAAAATGGCAACACCTCTACTCCTACTGTTAAAAGATGCATGATATACTTGACCTACCCAGTCTTTTTTTAATTTTAGGTGTTCTGAGTCAGTTAAATGTGTTTCCTGCAACATAGCTATCTGGATCTTCTCTTTTTTAAGATAACTTAAGATNTTTTTTAAGATAACTTAAGATTTTTTTCCGTTTAATTGGGTTATGAATGCCATGTACATTCCATGAGCACACCTTAAGGGCTGTTATAGCAATACTGACGAGTTGAAATGTAAGTAAATAATTGTGGTGCACTTAAAAGAAGCATTTGTACCCTGTAATCTGCCATTACTACTACATAACAGGAAATTATTCTGTCCAAACAAGAAAAAGAAAAGAAAACATATCAATGAAAACACACAAACTAAACCCTTAGAAACAAAACCCACCTCCCCCCTGACACTCCCATTCCCAACGTCGAAGTGCACAAAGTGGTGCATTTAGCACAATAACCATTGCTCCTTAACACAGTATTATTGATCTGCAAACACTTGGAGCCCTGCCAAACCACAGTAACAACGTGTGATCTAGTGTCCAAAAGTGGTATTATTTTAAATCCTCCTGCATTTTTATAGCCGACATGACGTGCGCAGCGCTCTTGTTTTACTTATGCATCAGTCAGTTTCACTGTCATGGGCGACCTCAGCTTCATTCATTGTCTCTAGGGCAGGGGCGATAGTGTTGGCAAAGAAAATCTCCGCCTCCTCTGGCTTGTCAAAAACTCGTCGCTTACCTCGGAAGGTGATCTGTAGCTTAGCTGAGGGAGTCAGGCCATACCGTACACCAGGGAGATCTCTCATCTTCGCTTTGACATCCTTGAATGCAGCTCTCTTTTTCGCCACACTCGGGGGCCAGTCCTGGAAGATGTGGACTGTCTTGCCTCGGAAAGTCAGCTCGCCCTTCTCCCGCGCTCGCAGAAATATTTCTCGTCTCACCTGGTCGTGATGCACTCGTATAATGTTCGGTCGAGGGGGTCCTTTGGGGTCTTTCTCTGCGAGGCTTCTGTGCGCCCTGTCACAGATAGGCAGCTGGTTTTGTTGTTTGGGCATGTCCAATGTTTCGTTGAAAAAGTCCTCCATAAACTCTGTAACCATTGGTCCCTCCGTATCCTCCGGGATGCCTATCACTCTCAAGTTTTGACGGCGGCTGCGAGATTCAAGGTCCTCTAGCCTGTTGCTAAGGGTAGCATTTTCTTTGGCCAGCTGAGCACACAGATTCTCCAATTGTAATGTTCTGGAGTCCACATCTTCCAGAGATCTTTCGACATCCGTCAACCGTCCCCCAATAGACGTTACAGTTGTTTGTACCGCTGCAATCGACTTATGGGTTTCTTCCCTGAACTTTTCCAACAGGCTCATCAAGTTAGCCAATGTCGGCTCGGTGCTGTTAGCTTTCACGTTGTCAGCCGTGTTGGCCCAGGTTGGCGTCGAAACTTGGCCTCTCCCCTTGGTCTTTCCCCTTCCTGACATTTTTATGGTAAAATGTGTCACTGCGGTTTACACTGGCAGGTTTACAGCTGTTAAATATCAAGTTTGCGTTACATTATTGTCGAATATTTCAGGAGCTGGTTTGGGACACGTCTACTCACTATCCATGCTCAGCAGCGCCCCCAGGTACAGCGTTTTCTTGGCTTCTCTAACTTCTATAGACGTTTCATCCGAAATTTCAGCAGCATCGCAGCACCCATCACAGCTCTCACCCGGGGCCGATCCTCCAAAATCAAATGGACAACTGAAGCACAGACAGCCTTTGACACCCTGAAAAGGCACTTCACCACTGCACCAATCCTACGACACCCGAACACTGCTCTTCCCTTTGTGGTCGAAGTGGACGCCTCCAGTACTGGAGTAGGGGCAATCCTGTCTCAAAGATCTCTCCAGGACGATAAGGTCCATCCGTGTGCCTTCTACTCCAAGAAACTGACGCCCACCGAGCAAAGGTATGACGCAGGGGACCGTGAGTTACTAGCCATCAAGCTCGCATTGGAAGAATGGAGGCATTGGCTAGAGGGGGCTACTCACCAGTTCCAAGTCCTAACTTATCATAAAAACTTACAATATCTGAAGGAAGCTAAGAGACTTAACCCCCGTCAGGCACGCTGGGCACTGTTTTTTAACCGCTTTGATTTTATACTTACCTACAGACCAGGTTCAAAGAACACCAAAGCAGACGCCCTCTCCCGTCAACACGACTGCAATGAAGAGACCCCTCTCCCAGAGAACATCATACCCCAGAGCCGAGTGATCGGGCAAGTGCGCCTTGCTTTGGAAGACTCCATCCTCCGGGCTCAGAGGACGGAACCAGACCCAGGAGATGGGCCATCAGGATGCATGTATGTACCTTCATCAATGCGCTCTGAGGTATTGAAATGGGGTCACAACGAACACTGGGTTGGGCACCCAGGGGAACAGCGAACGTTAGACTTCCTCAGCCGTCGTTTTTGGTGGCCTGATATGGCTAGACAGGTTATTGAATATGTTAAGGCCTGCACTATATGCATTACTCAAAAGTCTTCACACCAGGCCCCAGCAGGACTGCTCCGCCCACTCCCAATTCCCAGTCGCCCATGGTCGCATCTATCGATGGACTTCATCACAGGGCTGCCAGAGTCTGAAGGAAACACAGTGATTCTTGTAATTGTTGATCATTTCTCTAAAGCATCTCACTTTGTTCCTCTCCCCAAGCTACCCACAGCCAAAGAGACAGCCGAAGTCGTCCTGAAGGAGGTGGTCCGGTACCATGGTGTTCCAGCTGATGTGGTATCCGACCGGGGCCCACAGTTTGTGTCCAGGTATTGGAAAGCCTTCTGGTCTCTCTTTGATACAACTGTCAGTCTCTCTTCAGGGTTTCACCCCCAGTCTAATGGACAGACAGAGAGGATCAATCAGGAACTGGAAAAATACCTGCGCTGCGTGATCTCTGAGAACCCAAAGTCCTGGAGTAAGATGCTTCTCTGGGCAGAGATTGCCCATAACCAACTGACTTCCACCTCTACCGGTATGTGCCCATTCGAAACACAACATTGTTACTTACCCCCATTCTTTCCTTCTGAGCAGCCCAAAGTCAATGTCCCATCTGCTGAAGCTGCGGTGGCTAGATGTAAGCGGGCCTGGAAACGGGCCCGGGCAGCCCTGAAGCGCTCCTCGATGCGCGCCCAGCGTCTGGCCAACCGCAAGAGAAGACCAAACCCATCCTTCAGGACGGGCCAGAGGGTCTGGCTGTGCACACGAGACCTTCCTCTGCGTGTTCAGTCCAAAAAGTTCAAACCACGCTTCATTGGCCCATTCCGAGTAGTCCGGCGCATAAACCCAGTGGCCTACCAGCTTGCTTTGCCCAGGTCCCTAAGGGTGAGTCCAGTTTTCCATGTCTCTCTGCTGAAACCTGTTTTGACGTCTCCTATGTCTCCTCCTGCTCCCCCGCCCGCCTCCCCGTCTTCTGGCAGATGGTCCTGTGTACACGGTCAAACACCTCCTGGACTCTCGACGGGTGGGCAGAGGGGTGCAGTTCCTGGTCGAATGGCTTGGCTATGGTCCGGAGGAGCGCTGCTGGGTGCCGTCACGCCACATTGTGGACAAGTCCCTCATCCATGACTTCCGTCGGGACCATCTTGTGGCTCCTGGACCATCGGGTGACGGTCGTAGAGGAGGGGGTACTGTCATGCCCCAACCTGCCAGGAGATGTCGCCAGCTTGCATCAGTCCCTGGCAATCGGCCCCGTCCATGCTGGCTCCTGCCCCTGCCAAGCACCCTGGGAGACCCCGTGGCAGGTGATCAGGGGTATCACCTGCAGCTCATCAAACTCTTCCAGTCCATTGTGAAGTCTCCATTTAAGTCCTTGTCATTTGCTCTCCGTTGCTCGGTCATGAACATTCCTTGCAGACACTCTGAACCCTTGCTGCTCTGCCTCTGAGAATTCCTGCCTTGAACTTTGCTGAGAAAAAAACACAGTGGTCGTAAGATTACCCCTTTTTGTTTGTTTGGACTTTGAAAGACTTTTGTGTTTTGATTCCTAAGAAGAAGAAAAGAGAATCTTTACGTTACTTACCTTCATCCTGTGTTTGCTCTAATGACCTGAAAAGAAGATTTCTAAGTTGCCTTAATACTCACCTGTGTAACCCTGTGGAATTAAATAAAACCCTCTGATTGAACTTGATCTCTCTGTCTCCTGCGTTAGTGCTCTGGCTAAAGTGTAACAGATGTTCGAAGTTAGCACCAACACAAGTTGGATGGTCCATTTTCACTGTAGCACAGGATGCGCAAGACTCTTTTTTTAATGACTTCTGCAACTTCTGCAGACTTCTGTAAACAAATGACAGTTTCCCATGTCTTCTGGGTATATTTGAAGTGAGCTAGGGTGCACAGGAGAATGTTAAACCCCTCCATCATTTGCACACACGAAGCGTTCTTAATATGGTCAATTTTCAATAGTTGTAATTCTTGGAGTGCTATAGTGAGACTACAGCGGATATATATATATATATATATCATGAACCTATACAATGATTTTAATTACAAAAATATCTCGTATATACACAAAATCATGGAAAATCAAAGGAAATTCAAAAAAGTTTGTAATAACTGTGGTAATTATTCCCGCTGCATTTTTTAATTGTGAGTGACTCAGCCTCTTTGTGGTGGTCTTATACTTGGACACTCATATTGTCCCTCAGTACCATTCATTTAGTATGCTTGCGAGCAAGCAAGCACACTAATTGTTCTCTCTCAGTTTATTATTATTATTTAGTATGCTTGCGAGCAAGCAGAGACCGTAGGCCTCTGCTTGCTCCTATCAAGCATACTAATTGTTCTCTCTCAGTTTATTATTATTATTTAGTATGTTTGCGAGCAAGCAGAGACCTTAGGCCTCTGCTTGCTCCTATCAAGCATACTAATTGTTCTCTCTCAGTTTATTATTATTCTATTCTACAGAAGCCCTATGGAAATCGCCATAGACTGCACGCCGGCTAATTTTCGGCACAGCGTTCGAGATAGAGACGCAGTTCTAACGCTAAAACGACCGGCTCGAAAAGGGCTCGCGTGCTTACATTGGAAATTGGCGTACCCTCTTTTATTCGTTCACCAGACCCGTTTTTTCTTTGGTCTGTTTTTACCCTCATTGAAATGAATGGTAGAATGTTCAGAATGATGTCATAAACAGTGGCAGTTAGAGTGAGAGGAGACCTGTCCTGGGTTTTTTAAAGGACCAGTTCAGCCAATTTCAACATGCATTTGTAATGCTCACACTACCCTGGTCTTGAGAGTACCTGATTTTTTTCTTCTTTTCTTTAGCCTTTTCCGAGATCCTGGTCATTGTAATGGGGGCAGCGCTTTGTTTACATTTAAAAAAAAAAAAAACATTTTTATTTATTCCCAAAAACATCCAAAAGGTTATACAACATCAGCAGACAACTAGCAAACAGCGGTACCTTTTAGGGAAAATATTTGGAGTAGGCCTATGTTAATTAAAATTTTTTTTTAAACAAAAGCTGTCCCCATTAGAATAGCTCATATCTCGGAAAAGGCTGAGCCAAAAAATGTGGGAACACCGGGTACTGACAAGTCAAGGATAGCGTGAGCAATACAACAGCATATTAAAATTGACTGAACTGCTCCTTTAAAGTGTTTATAAAGCTGTGAATAGGACAATATTCTAGAGCAGGGGTGTCAATGTCAAATTGACAGAGGGCCAACATCAAAACTTAGAGCGAAGTCGCAGGCGAAACTCTATTTTTTTTTTTTTTTAAATCTAAAATTGCTCATGTTTAAATTTATGTTTAAACAGATTCCCATCACAGTTCAAATGTGCCTGCACATATTTTGTTGCATTTGAGTGTGAACTGTTTTAATGGCCTGGGCCCACTCATATTCCTGTGATATACACATTTAAATCTTAATACGCTACACAGTTATGGTGTAGGCCTATGTGGGACAACTGTAATACACATTTGAAATGATCTCGCGGGCCAAATAAAATGGCTCCGCGGGCCAAATTTCCCCCCCGGGCCTGAGTCTGACATCCCTGCTCTAAAGCGTTAGCATTTTTCCAAGTGTAACTAAGCTGGAGAGCTGAATGAACTGCAGCGCATGAACACCAGCCTTCGGGAAACTCGTCAAAGTGTTTTCTCATAGCCTGGGTGCTTCAATTGCAATGTGGCCCAGGAGAACATCATCCACAACATGCTACGCAAAACAGACACCTTTCTGGAGTGGTCGGGACTCGAGTGGTCGGGACTCGAAGTGAAGGAGTCCAAATGCGCAGTGCTGTACGAAAGCAAAGAAAGTGGATGTAACCAAGAAGCGTCATTTTGTTTCCTTTCCGGTATCCACTTTATGTCGGGTGAACGCCCCTTTAGGAGACCTTCGGTTAGGAGACCTTCGGAGTCCTGAGGTTGAGAATCAATGAAGTCCCCTTAGCGCTGTAGATGGCGGTAGCGCACGTCTTGCGCAAACACCTCAAAAAGAGAAGAAGAAGTAGGGGACAACGCCCCCTTAGGAGACCCATCTTCAGCACACGCTTTTGCATTGAGAATGCGTGTTTTGCGATATCTTGGTTTGATTCAGTATTTTTGACGAAAGGAGGAGTGGTGGGAAGGAACAGGTGGTACCGGTCAAAATCTGACCGTGAACCACAATTCATAATCCATGGAAACATCATACATCAGGGGTGCCCAACCTTTTTATGACCACGATCTACTTATGAAATTGATCGCATGCCGAGATCTACCAAGTCAAAAACAATGGCCGGGCAAAAACGACTAACAGGGAACCCCAATTGCAGTTCAAATTCAGTTTTTTTATTATTATTATTTTGCACAGGAGGAGAATGAGCAGTAAATACAATAAAACACGAGGAAATGATCAATGTGTCAAATAATGGGTTGTCAAAACAGAACTGAACAATCTCACAACTTCACACCATATCTCTCTCTCTCTCTCTCTCTCTCTCTCTCTCTCTCACACACACACACATCAGACACACCAACACTACAGAAAATAGCAGTCAAGAACTCCAGAACTCCAAATCTAAATAAAACACCAAGTAATTCAACAAAACACACACACACACACACACACACACACACACACACACACACACACACACACACACACACACACACACACACACACACACACACACACACACACACACACACACACACACACACACACACAGAAAGTCCAGCCAAGCCAGTCCAATACACACACACACACACACACACACACACCCCAAAACTCAAGCCAGCAGACAACACACCACACCACAACATCCCACACACACACACACACACACACACACACACACACACACACACACACACACACACTAGTAGAGATAACTTCAAAGCAGGAAGGAGGAGAGGGGAGGTCCAGTATTTCAGAATGATAAACTTCACAGGGCATTGGCACTGGCAGAGAAACCGGCAGATCGATTCAAATTCAACTGGAATAGATAAAAGAAAAAAAAAATACTAAGTACAAACTATATGGATGTGACGATGTAACACACTCTTCAAAGTAGGCTACAATAGATGAATAGGACTACACTAAATAAAGATAATAATAATAATAATAATAATAATAATAATAATAATAATAATAATAATAATAAAAACACTTCTCTACCTTAGTGGGACTTCTGGCACTGGGAGGAGTCAGCTAGCCTCTCGTAATCCGGACAGTATGAGTTGAGCGCCAGCCTTAGGCAGGCCGCAAGGTGGTCATCAGTCAATGTCGTTCTGTACTTCGACTTGATGATTTTCATGTGTGAAAAGGCAGATTCACACAAATATGTTGATCCAAAAAGGGAAGTCATGTTCAGTGCACATTGTCTGAGGCTCGGATACTTCTCTTCCAGCAACAGGTTCAAAAATTCGCCACTTATGCCAGGCGTTGCTCTTGCTTTTAGTTCAATGTCATTTTGAAGAGTGATAACGTCGTTCTCCACAGCACTGCCGTCCAGGCTGAAGAGTGTGGCTATTGAGTGTTGGCAATGCAATCCACATCAACATTTGCAAATGGAAAGCACAAAAACTGAGCCACGGGCTCAATGGAAGCAAAGTCGGCAAAACGGCGCTCAAACTCCGATAGAATGTTTTGAATTGTATTGTGCATAAGCATCTGGCAGCTCCACAATTTCTTTGCCCTGACGGTGGAGCTCTGCTTCCATGTGTGGAAAATTCTGCAGGTCGAGCTGTTGCAACCTGCTTAACAGCAGACCTAACTTCGTTTTAAAGGTGTTCACTAAGCTGATCATGTTGATGATGCGCTTCCCTTTCCCCTGTAGCTCAAGATTTAAGTCATTGATCTTATTGGTGACATCTGTGGGAAAAGCCAAATCAGTGAGCCACTGCGCGTCTTCCAGCTGTGCATAGGCAGCAGCGTGGGTTGAGTGTTTCAGGAACTCGTTGATCTCGGGCAAAAGTTCCAAAAATCTTTCGAGGAATCGGCCACGGCTCAGCCACCTGACGTCGGTGTGCAGGAGCAGATCACTGTGGTCTGCATCTGCCTCCTCCAGCTGAGCACGGAATAAACGCCTCTGTAGACTCTTGGCCCGGACAGAGCAGGCGATCTTCATCGCAACGTCCATCACGTCCTTCATATTGAGGATCATGCCGCACAGCGCTTGTTGATGTATGATGCAGTGGTAGCTTAAAAAATCCGGGAAAGACTCAGATACCTTGCACAGAGCAACGAACCCAGCAGTGCGCCCAACCATAGATGGAGCCCCATCAGTGGTTATGGATGTCAGTTTGAAAAGAGGTAGATGTGACTTGGTGACGAACTCCATAAACGTGTCAAAAATATCTGATCCTCGTGTGTGCCCTTTCAGCGGCAAAATGGTGAGTAGCTCTTCTTTTGCCGACATGTCATCAAAAACCATGCGAATGAACACACATTACTGCGCCACATCCACAGCATCAGTCGACTCATCGAATTGCAAATAAAAACAAAGGCAGGTATCAATGTCATTTCTCTTCTGCTGTTCTATGTCCAGTGACATGGTCTCGCACCGCCTGGTAATGGTGTTCCTGGATAGCTGCATATCTTGAATAGACGACATGATCTTGTTTTTGAAGTCAGCAAAAAGTGTGCCTGCGGCCTCCACAAATGCTTCTTTGAAAACTTCGCCATCTTTAAAACATTTCTTCCGCTTTGCCAGAACTCTACTGACACGGTAAGACGCTACCGTTGCAGCTTTGCTCTTGTTGACAGGTCTCGTAAACACTGCTTGCTTTGCGGCTAGCTGTCTCTTCAGTTCAGTTACCTTCTCGGTCCGTAGGGCTGATTTCGCCGGGAAGTCACTAGCATACTTTTCGTGAAGTCTGTGAAAATGTCGCTCCAAATTCCCCTTCTTCGGAATGGACACAGCAGTATTGCAGATCAGACACACCGACTTTGAATTCGAAAAAGTAAAAAAGTAATCCTCTTCCCACTCGGAATGAAAGTGATAATTTTTTGATTTTTGTGCTTCCGCCATTACAGCTGCTTCGTCGCTGCTCTTCGCGCTTTAAGAGTCCCTGGTTACTACCTAGCAACAGTGCCAAACCATGCCCAGCATGCGTCAAAAAAGGTTGCCTGCATTTATTTGTGATTTGTATTGTAATATTATGGAAATATACATTGACCTCTTATGAACATAGATTTTATTAGTGTTTTTTTAGACATATATATATTATTTTAGGCCTATTTTACTATTTTTTGTCATATCCATAAATTGGCCTAATAACTACATTGTAAACCTAAAACTTCTCGCGATCGACCGGTCGATCGCGATCGACTGGTTGGGCACCCCTGTCATACATGAACACCAGCCTTCGGGAAACTCGTAAAAGTGTTTTCTACATCACAGCCTGGGTGCATCAATTGGAATGTGGCCCAGGTTGCACAATGCTACTGATGGCGGTGATAAGTTGATGACTTATATATTTCCTTGCCAAGACTTTGTTGGAAGACATTGACATCTATGCAACTATCCGCATCTTGACAGTTTCATTGCCCGAGGTGATCTTTTTATGTTGTTGTTCTCATGCCTGAGTGAGTACCTTTTGCCAGGGGTGGCCAACCAGTCGGAGACCAAGAGCCACATTTTACATTACATTACATTACATTTGGCAGACGCTTTATAAACAAAGCGACTTTCAAAAGAGGATATAATCAAGCCAACATCACAAACAAATACAAAGTGCACAGGAAATACAAGTGCAGTTGCAAAGAGGGGTTAGTTTTTTTTTTCTAATTAATAAAGAGTACACACACAGCACACACACAAACACATACACGAATTTTGTAATGTGTCACAGCAAAGAGGCCACATCGGCACACAAACATCACGCGGGCATATATACACATGCACACACCCACCAACATGGGCATCACCCATCCTTCTCTCACACCACAGACCAGCAACATACATACACACAGCAACAACATACACAACAACACATGGGCATGAACATCAACCATCTTTTACACACACACACACACACACACACACACACACACACACACACACACACACACACACACACACACACACACACACACACGGAGTCAGATTGATGTTACACTCCAACTTAATGGCCTGACTAAAAGACAAACCTGAATATAAGATGACACCCCCCCCCCCCCTTTGTTTTTAGTGCTTCCATTTTTTGGGAAAAAAAGTTTTTTTCAAGATTAAAAAATGTTGTTTTACATACTGTAAGAAGACAAGGGTAAACAGGTCAAGATTCTGTTTATAAATTCTTTCACATTTTAATAAAACACGTTTCACAGCATAATCTGTATATGTATAACAGAGTACAAAGATAGTAACGCGGCACAAAGATTCTCCGCCCCTCTTAGCTCATTCGGGAGTTAGGCGCGCCGCACACAGGCCCACAAGAATCACTGGACACAGTTCTCACCCTCACATGAATGTCACTGAATGTCACTAAAACATTTTTAAGAATTCTTTTGTCCCTACAGGAATAAGGGCGATTAATAATACAGGTTTTTACACTTAATCAACCTCTCCCCTGCTCTTTAATTGTTCTTGTTATGTATTCTATTTATTGTTGTAGGCCTACTCATTATATTTATTACTCAGCTCAGCTATTCTATTCTTTTAAACACTCTACTGAGTGCTATAATGTACATTTTTATATTCACTTAATATTTAAATGTAGGCTACTTTTATAATAACCTGTCCTACTCTTCTGCTTTGTACAGGTGCAGTGTCTGAATGCTTGATTGTGTTTTGTGGGATTATTGTCTTTAAATGTTTGTATGTCTGTGGTGAAACTGAAGACAAATTTCCACTCTGTGGATAATAAAGTATTCGTATTCGTATTCGTATTCGTATTCGTATTCGTATTCGTAAAACGTAAAACTAAAGACATGTCCATTGACGGGGCTACCCCCTCCCTGCTCTGACCCCTACAGCGCCATCAAGGGGCAGGCTGAAGCACTACAGCTGTCCTGGGACACTGTGCAGGAAATGGTCAAAAAAGGTACTGCAACTATGCTGCTCATTGAAATTGGGTTGCCTCTTGCCAAATTTGAATACTACAATTACTAGAGCTGTCCCTTTAAAGAGTTCAATAATGAATGCCTTATATCAAATTAACACAATTAATCATGAAAAGGCATACAGTTGTAAACTGCCACACAAAAAGCTGTGAGCCTAAAGCGGTGTGTGTGTGTGTGTGTGTGTGTGTGTGTGTGTGTGTGTGTGTGTGTGTGTGTGTGTGTGTGTGTGTGTGTGTGTGTGTGTGTGTGTGTGTGTGTGTTTGTGTGTGTGTGTGTGTGTGTGTGTGAGAGAGAGAGAGAGAGAGAGAGATAGTAATCCATGTCTTATTTACGTACAAACCCCAACTCCGATGAAGTTGGGACGTTTGGTAAACAGTGAATAAAATCAAAATGCTATAATTTTCAAAACATTCAATCTATTCATTAGATGGAGAATAGTGAAAAGACAACATATTAAGTGTTAAAACCGAGAAAAAATATTGTTTTGGGGGACATATGTACTCATTTCTAATTTGAGAAATCCAACACGTCTCAAAAGAGTTGGGACGGGAATCAGTGAAATTTAGTAAACATCCAAATAAGATAAAACAACAAAGAAGAACATTTCAAAATGAATTGTACTGACGGACAATATAGGTGTCCAGGTATAAGATCATCACAGAGAGGCTGAGTCACTCAGAATTAAAGATGCAAAGGGAATAATTACCATAGTTATTACATACATTTTTGAATTCCCTTTGATTTACCACGATTGAGTGTATATAAGACATATTTTTGTTAATAAAATCATTGTATAGGTTCATGACATCATGAAATATATATTGGCTGTAGTCTCACTCTAATTCCTGGAGTGCTAGAGCTATTGAAAATTGACCATATTAAGAATGCTTAATGCATGAAAATGACACAGGGGTTTAACATTCTCCTAAGCACCTGAGCTCACTTGAAATAGACCCAGAAGACATGGGAAACTGTCCTTTGCTTACAGAAGTCAGCAGAAGTTGTAGAAGTCCATTCTTTTTGACAATAATAGAGCATTGCACATCCTGTGCTACAGTGAAAATGGACCATCCAACTTGTGTTAGTGCTAGCTTCAAAAGTCAGCCTCCATGATGGCATGCGGATGCAGTAGTGCATTGGTTAAGATGTTCTCACTCATCTGTAGAGTTAAATACAGTGCTGAATTGTATAAATGGGTTTTAAACAGCATGAAAAGCCACTCATGCATTATATTTTGAAGGGAGATCTTCGATTACTGCCACATAGTAAGGTCAAATTGCATTCTCTACTATGTTTTAACAGTTTGGCTCCATCATAAGGACCAGCATGTGATAAAATGGTGGGTTTTTGGTCAAGACCTGTCACACTGTAAGCACTACAGAAAGGAAAACATTGCAAAACATGACAAGGAATACACCCACCATTTAAGCTGGTGAAATCATGTCCAAGATAGGAATTAACACTGTTTTTTATATAAAATCATCTCATCGGTTAATGTATTTAACTGTTAAGTGTTGTCTTTTGTTTTGTTTTTAGTCTTCCTCGACATTTGCTGCCATTTATTGTCCCTGTCCCAACTCTTTTGAGACGTGTTGGATTTCTCAAATTAGAAATGAGTACATATGTCCCCCAAAACAATATTTTTTCTCGGTTTTAACACTTAATATGTTGTCTTTTCACTATTCTCCATCTAATGAATAGATTGAGTGTTTTAAAAATGATAGCATTTTGATTTTATTCACTGTTTACCAAACGTCCCAACTTCATCGGAGTTGGGGTTAGTACTTTTAGTTTAACTACACATTGAAGACTGGTCAAACAAAATTTCGAACTTCTGCGCTAACCCTGTTACATAGATTTTTCACAATAAAGTACACAGTAACACTTCACAATAACCTTCCTCATGAATGAGTAACTTATGGTTAGCTAATGGTTTGTTGTGCATCTATAATACTATTATAAGAATTGATATATCTTGACTTGACTTGACTTTAGGTTTATATAACTAAATGAGTACTGTCCGGTCCNCTTAAAGGGACACTGTGCAGGAAATGGTCAAAAAATGTACTGCAACTATGCTGCTCATTGACATTGGGCTGCCTTTTAATCTTTACATGAAAGTTTACTAAGTAATAAACAAATATTTTCTTGTATGGTCCAAGTACAGTCATTTTTGCAGCTAAAAATGGCTATTTTTTTTATTCAAAATGGCGGACCATAGAGAAGATCCCCCTTTTCATGTATGAAAAGTGCCATTATTCCAGTCATAATGAATAGTTAGAATTTGGTGGTGTTAAGTATTCATGAAAAAGGTAATATTAGTGAATGGGCAACATGAATTCTGGAAATAAACAACTAAAAATCTCACACAGTGTCCATTTAAGTCAAGAAAGACAAGACTTACTGAATTTGATGTCTTCATTGATGAGTTATGAGTTACAGTACATGGCTGTTTCCCCTGGGTCGTCATGAGCACAAGCAACAAAAATAGACAATTGTTGAAACGGTAATCCGTTTAAAATATTGTTGTTGAAACGGTAATCCGTTTAAAATATTGTTGTTGAAACGGTAATCCTTTTAAAATATTGTTGTTGAAACGGTAATCCGTTTAAAATATTGTTGTTGAAACGGTAATCCTTTTAAAATATTGTTGTTGAAACGGTAATCCGTTTAAAATATTGTTGTTGAAACGGTAATCCTTTTAAAATATTGTTGTTGAAATGGTAATCCTTTCAAAATATTCTTGTTTTTGTCCAGACATGAATAAACAAACAAAAAGAACCAAAGGGGAGGGAGGGAAAGATTTCGCAAGTACGTACTGTATGCAAAAGTAACTCTAATTGGACGGCTAATAGCAGAGCACAAAAATTGATCAGTTTGTGGGAAATGCATCAAATATAACTCAAAGGTTTAGATTTAGAACCTAGCTGCTAGACGTTTGACCTCTTGGGGTCATGGTGACCATTTTTGAAAATGGATTTTGTGATGAGAATATGATCTAAATAATTACATGTGATGTTTGTTAACCCTCCTTTTAGGAATAGGGCCCATGTTGCACATTGTTGCTGATATGTTTGTGAGACATATTTCCTTTTAAGACTTCTTTGGAAAACAACATGGCCCCCATTGCCCACAGCAGGCTAAACAATGTTGCTGTATTTTATGGTTGTTAACACTCCTTTTTGGAGTAGGGCCCAGTTGGCACAATGTTTCTGGTATTTTTATAAGACATATTTCCAACCTACATGAGGTAGTATGCATGTGGAACGTCCAACTTCCTTACTAGGCAATAAAGGCCATATTACATTGGGACATTTTGTGTTGTGCTTTTAATCATGAAGCATTTTTAGATTATTACATTATACATTTATAACCAAAGCCACTAACAAACGAGGACATAATCATAGCCAACATCATTAGCGAATACAAAGTGCTCAGGAAATATACAGAACTGATGCAAAGAAGGGTTAGGGTTCTTTTTCTTGGTGAAGTAGAGTACACACACACACACACACACACACACACACACACACACACACACACACACACACACACACACACACACACACACACACACACACACACACACACACACACACACACACACACACACACACACACACACACACACACACCTGGGGCTAGGGCAGCTCAAACATTAGTCTAGTAGATAGTCACAAAAGAGGAGAGTCGTGTTGCACTTTTTTGCTGATATTTTTGTGAGACATATTTGCTCTTAAGACTGCTTTGGAAAGCAAAAAACCTCCACAGACATGCCTCAACGTTGTTGACAGGTTTATGTCCCGATCTGACGTGATGCTCCCATGCATGGCATGCAGTTGGCTAGACAATGTGGCTGATATTTTATGGCTGGTAACACTTCTTTTCGGGGTAGTGCCCAGTTGGCACAATGATTCTGGTATTTTTATAATTATATGTAATTATTTCCAACCCACATGGGGCAGTATGCAGAGGAGCATCTCTGAAAGCACAGAACGTCGTCACACAAAAGAAAAATAGTAAAGATAAAAAATGTGAAAATGTGTATGTGAAAATGTGAATATATGAAAAAAATGTAAAAAGGTAATTGTCTTTTTGCACAATTACCTTTTTTTTTAAATTTATTTATTTATTTTTTTTTTTACATTTTTTTTATATTTGCATTTGCACATTTTTTATTTTTACTATTTTTATATTCCCCTCCCTGATGACTATTCCTGTGTTATTTGTGTCTTGAAATGTCCATGTGTATTTATGTAAGCTACCGGATACCTGAATTTCCCCCTGGGGATTAATACATTTACTCTACTCTACTCTACTTCTTTACACCTTGAGACCGTTGGGCTACCACAACGGAAGACCACACCAGGTGCCACTTCTGTCAGCTAAGAACACTTATTTCCTTTTAAGACTTCTTTGGGAAACACTGACATCGATTAGCATCTTGACACTTTTATTGCCCGAGTTGATGCTCCCCCTGACCACAGGAGGAGGAGGTTTAAACCAGGGGTTCCCAACCTTCTCAAACGTGGGGCCCACTCGAAATTGTCACAAATGTTCAGGGCCCACTTCTGACCCAATAAAGAATAAAACTCAAATAAATCAATAGCAACACACACCAAAATATGATTATAATTTTTAGAAAATGATTTCAGGGCCTACTTGGAATACCTTCACGGTCCACCAGTGGGCTCCGGCCCATAGGTTGAAAAACACTGGTTTAAACATGGTTTTTATGACTGAATACCTTATGGCTTCATGACAGAAACTCAGACTTCATTATGACCGAATCAATTGTAAATTGCTCCTTGTAAGTCAATTTGAACAAAGGCGTCTGCTAAATACTAATGTAATAAAATGTAATGTTAAAAACTCAGACATCTGTTAAAAAAATGGAAAGAATGCTGCACACTCTGCTCCATGTTTTATTGGTGAAGTGACGTTTCGGCCGTCTGGCCTTCTTCAAACTGACTTCAAACTCAGACATCAACATCTGTGAGCAGTGCTCGTTCCCAGAGTTGGTTTGGTGCCCTAGTTGACACCACTGCCATACAATGAAAATCTATTCAAGTGAAATAATTAAGCACTATTTATTAAAAGACAAGACCATTTATTTTCACCCAGATTCCTACTGTAAAATGCAGTGTTCTACTACCCATGGTTTAGTTTCCTTTTTTTGTTATATAATTGTTATATTTATTTTTTATACAAAAATAGGTTTTAAAATGCAAATATATATATATTTTTTCTTTTTTAAATTATTTTTCATTTCTGAAAATTTTGGGAATGATGTTAGGTGATATCCATGAAACACCATTCATAAGGGCAAGTGCATGCAGCCAATAAATATGTTATTTCTAATTAATGATCTGATGAATTATTAATTGTTAGCACTAATAACGTCTAGTGAATGTTTTTGGTTTGAATCACCCAGGCTATCCTTGTTTTATCCTTGTGAAAGTATTGGTATAAAAATATAAATGCCATGTATGAAAGCGGCCCCTTTAGTGATAGCTCAAACAAAGTATTAAGTAAAACGTTTGTAAAACTAGTAAGGTTACAAATTATACAGTATATGGCATTTACAAATAATGTGAACATTTTTAGTGTGCAATACATAGGCCTATGTATATTAAATTGTAATTCATTTAAATAAACACATTTTCATTTGAATTGTGCATGTGAAGTATTAAGTAGTATACTTGTAAAAACTAAAATAAATAAAGTACAAATTATGTTTTACATATTTTTGTGTGAAATGTGCACTTTATATTATAATTCATCAAAATAAATATATTTTTAGTCTGAATTGTGGATGTATCATATAAGTGTTCCATGATGGCCCTTCAATGTTTTTTTTTTAAATATATAAAATCAAAAGCAAAGTGATTCCTCGCCCATTCAAGGGGATGTAGCCCCCAGTGGCTACCCAAGGGAGCAGTGCGGCAGGACAGTACCTATCATGCTCAGGGTACCTCAGACATGGCGGAGGATGGGGGAGAGCACTGGTTGATTACTCCCCCCACCAACCTGGCAGGTCGGCAGTCGAGGATCAATCAGTTTTAAGTGGGTATACTAAAATCCCTGAAATTTAGGAGTGGGTATACTCCGTATACCTGCATTCTACGTAGACTACACCTGTGGTCATAGTATACTGTAAGTCGTTAAGGAATTACACAACATCAAAGTTGTGCCGGGCACTTGTAGCCCAACACCCCACCCTAGTGGTTGACTAGTGTAAGTGCTGCGGCTGTCTCTTTAAAGGACCAGTTCAGTCAATTTCAACATGCAGTTGTAATGCTCACACTGCCCTGGACTTGTCAGTACCTGAGATTTTTCCCCCCTTCTTCAGCCTGATCCGAGATCTTGGTCATTGTAATGGGGGCAGCGCTTTGTTTACATTTCAAAAAAGCATTTTTATTTATTCCCAAAAACATCCAAAAGATTATACAACATCAGCAGACAGATAGCAAACAGCGGTAGGCTACCTTTTGGGAAAATATTTGGAGTAGGCCTATGTTATTTTTTTTTATTTTTTTTTAATGTAAACAAACGCTGCCCCCATTAGAATAGCTCATATCTCGGAAAGGGCTTGGCCGAAAAATGTAGCATCACCGGGTATCACGCCCTCCAGGAGTCACGCTTGAGTCGAGTTTTATGTTACTGATGTATGATGACGTTTATTTCTTTAATCCATGTTCATCTTTCGTTCATCTTTCATCCACCGTAACTTAACCCTATCCAGACCGGGCTTTTTTGGCCTTCCTGGGACCGGGGG
Organism: Engraulis encrasicolus; assembly: GCF_034702125.1. NCBI lineage: Eukaryota > Metazoa > Chordata > Actinopteri > Clupeiformes > Engraulidae > Engraulis > Engraulis encrasicolus. The sequence continues at coordinate 1,802,494 of NC_085862.1, forward strand.
GGGGGGGGGGGGGGGGGGGGGGGGGGGGGGGGCTCTTTTGCCCCCCCCCCCCCCCCTCATAACTTAGGAACCGAATGGTGTATGACCACCAAACTTGGAGGGGTTGATCTTCGGCAAAAGATCTATGAATTACATCAGTTTCGTGTCATTATTGGATATTATGACATCATTATGACGTCATTTCCTGATTTTATTGCCCAAAATGTCACCTTAATGTATTTTCCATCTAACTTGGGTAATGCACATCAATTTTGGTTATTATGTGCTTCAGACCACTTCAAATGTTCACAAGGGTGTCTGATGCTAATGAAAATGTAAAAAAATGTGAAAAGTGATGATGATGAGACTTAGATCAGTGATTTTTGGTCAGGCGTACCTGTCAGAAAACCGTTGCCATGGCAACAACAAAAATTATAAACTTAATATTTTGGTATCACTTCATTTTAGGAGAAGTCACAAAGTTTCGTAGTCATAGCTTTAGTCATTCAGGAGTTATACGACATCAAAGTTGGTGCGGGCACTGTTAGCCCCCCCCCCCCCCCCCCAGGGTCTGGATAGGGTTAAAACTCGACTCAAGCCCCCCCCCGGTCTGGGTCTGGATAGGGTTAAAACTGGAGGCACCCCCCCCCCCCCCCCCCCGGTCTGGATAGGGTTAAAACTCGACTCAAGCGTGATTCCTGGAGGGCGTGATAGTCAAACTCGCTGGCTGCGTGTACATCAAGAGGGCATGAGACTTCAACTTCATCAGACCATTTTGAGCGTCAAACAATTCAAACTAGCATGCGGCTTGTAGCGAGGCCGTGAGCATAGTCAAGTCCATTCACATCTAGCTGAGTGGTACGGCGCTTAATAGAGTCCGTGTGAAACACCTGAGATCAGCTGACATGACCCCATGACGCAAGCCAACTTAAACAGACAAAACATTCTTGGACATAAAGACGAGTGTAATATAAAGACATGAAATAACAAACACAAAAATAACAAAAGGAAATAAGTACAACAGTTACACTGGGTACTGACAAGTCAAGGGTAGCGTGAGCAATACAACAGCATATTGAAATTGACTGAACTGGTCCTTTAAGGTTGGGGCAAACTTATAACTGTACCCTTTTTGACCATTTCCTGCACAGTTGGTCCTTTAAGATCAGCTGCCTATGCACTGGTTGGATGATCACATTAATGGTGGCTTCTTGTTAGGTTTCTAGTGTTTTCAAGTAATAACACAGTCTGTCTTCGTCAGTGGTGTCGTCTACGTAGAACGCAGGTATACAGAGTACAGTGGTGTAGTCTACGTAGAACGCAGGTATACGGAGTACAGTGGTGTNGTCTACGTAGAACGCAGGTATACAGAGTACAGTGGTGTAGTCTACGTAGAACGCAGGTATACGGAGTACAGTGGTGTCGTCTACGTAGAACGCAGGTATACGGAGTATACCCACTTCTAGAGTTTAAGTATTCAGCTTCAGTATACCCACTTAAAATTGATTGATCCATTTTTTTAAATAGCACCAATATATACAGTATACCCACCATGAAAAACTAGACTACACCACTGGTTAACAGCTATGTAATATCATGTGCTAATACCACTGCCATTCATGCCTTGACTTAATGCATGTCTGCCATTACAGATTGGATGAACAGTAACTTCCTAAAATTAAATTAAGATAAAACTGAAGTGTTGCTCATTGGGCCTATGAAAAAACGTGCAAAACTCCACTCAAGCCTAGGTGACCTAAGCATACACATTAAAGATAAGGTTACTAGCCTAGGTGTGGTCATAGACTCGGATTTGAGCTTTGAGCCTCACATCAACAAGATAACAAAATCTGCTTTTTTCCATCTTAGAAATGTCAACAAAGTGCGCGGCTTGGCCCCCCGACAAGACGCTGAGAAACTTATTCATGCCTTTGTCACCAGTAGGATAGACTACTGCAATGCTCTCTTCTCTGGTCTCCCAAAAAAATTAATTGACAAATTGCAACTCATTCAAAATTCTGCGGCAAGAATCCTAACAAGAACCAGAATGAGAGAGCACATCTCTCCTGTCTTGGCAGACCTGCACTGGTTACCTGTCTCATACAGAATCGACTTTAAGATTCTGCTCACAGTATTTAAAGCATTAAATGGACTTGCCCCTAGCTATATCTCAGACATGCTCTCTTTTTATGCCCCTGCTCGAGCTCTCAGGTCCACTGATGCCAAGCTGCTAAGGACCCCCACCCCCCCGCAGAAGAAGATCGGCGACGCCGCGTTTGCCTGCTATGCGCCCAAGACATGGAACGCCCTCCCCATCGAGATCCGATCAGTCACCTCCGTCGACTCCTTTAAGAAGCAGCTGAAGACCCACCTCTTCATCCTTGCCAACTCCTAGCTGCAAAGGCGTCATAGTGTCCCAGCTGCCGCAGCGCCCTTACTACTCGCAATCCAGCCCTGGCAGGGGGCTCCCCTAGGTGGCCGCTGGTCTCTGCCTGACTACAGGGGGTCTTTTTTCTCAGACCCCACTGAGCTTTTTTTACCCCTCACAAACTATGAATCAAGCGAAAGGGAGTTTTTCCTCACCCCTGATGCCACCAGGGGCCGCACCTGAGCGCCCAATCTCTGTGTGACTATCTATGACTTATGATAGGCCCAGCCACCATGGACCTTACACATCTAAGAATCCTGGTCCTAACCTACGTTGACCTTATGACTCTACATTCTCTGTCTATCTCTTCTTCCTCTGCCTTCCTGCTTTTTCTGCCTCTCTTCTCTACCTCTCCTTTTAAATCTATCTCTAACAATGTTTTTTTTTCCCATTTGTTAAGCACTTTGAGTTACATGCCTTGACACAGTGCTATACAAATACAATTATTATTATTATTATTATAGTGTTGTACTGACACCATCACTCTCAGAAATAAAGGTGCAGAACTCGTCGCTGTGGCAGTACCCTCAAGGGGAGTACCATTGTGTCGCTTGATTGATTTAATATGATGTTCTTATGCTACTTTTAACCCTAGTTATGGTCCTTTTAAACCCTGCACTTTATGGTTTGCCCTGTTATCTGTTGTCTACATGTTGTTGACCTGCTGCACACTTCATTGCCCCTTTTGGGGACAATACAATTGAAACTTGAACTTGAACTTGATTCGAACCCCCCAAAAAAGAGGTGCGTTCAGTTTCTTGTAGAGATGCACAGGATCTAAGATCCGGTTCCGGATCTGGCAGGATAATAGGGTTTTTCAGACTATCCGGATCCGGCAGGATCTTAAACAGTGGATCCGGTATCCGCCAGTTACCTAAAAATCAGGATCTGGGGTATCTCTACTTTTTACGTAGCCTAGGCTTTTCAGTCAGTCTTTCACAACCCCAATTGCTGCATGGAGTGAAAGCCCTTTGGAAGCGGCCGTTGAAGGCAGTGTGGCAGTAAGCCAATGAGTCTTAAAAATAGTTTGCATCAACGTAATGAAAAGGACCCACGTGTGCGAGTTGGCTATGTGTTTCAACCCTTTCGTAGGATCCGGTATCCGATTCCGGATCCAGCAGGATCTTAAGCAGTGGATCCGGTATCCGGCAGGATCCTAAAAATCAGGATCCGGTGCATCTCTAGTTTCTTGCAATGTCGACCAATGTGCATATGTCACCTCTTTTTTGGGGTACCACCCAAGCGAAACAATGGTGTACTGAACTGAACTCAATAGGTCCAAAATGTTTTGATGTACGTGCACATAATATGAAATGGGTAATTTTACAAATGGTCTGGGTTGTGTGAAACTATTGTACAAAGTACTTCGACTGTACTAATGTGAGTTGTTTGATAAACCACCGAAAGGATTTTTGAAGCATTATTTAATGGAGGAACCCGTTTTGAAGCTTAGTGCAGTCAGACATGCTCAAATACAAAAAAAGACACCAACATATGGGTATGGCAGAGGGCAGAGTATGAAAGCCTTAAGTTTTTAATATTTTCTTCTGGGCAGCATGCATGCATCTGGATGGTATAGCGGCTTAAATATATTTTCTTCTGGGCAGCATGCATGCATCTGGATGGTGTAGGGCAGGGGTGGGGAACCTTTGTCTCCAGGGCCATTTATGGCCCTTGAGGCCGTTTTATCCGGCCCCCGACATAAATTTAATGTTATGCAGCCTCACAGGAAATAAGTAATATTTTGTAAAGGAATCTTAGAAAATGCATTTGGAATACAATTAAGTAATATTCAGGGAACCTAGAGAATGTGGTGTTTGGTTAAAAGGTGGCTGTCTTCAATAAAGGCCTAAAGTGAAGGGGAAAATCCTGGTTTGTGTTCATAGCACGGCCCTCGGAGGACTTTTACGGCCCTCGGATGAATTTGAAGTGGAGGGTGGAGGGGCGTAAAATTATTTCTTCTGGGCAGCATGCGTGAGACTGTGGGAGTGGAGAGTATGGTTGGTAATGATCTCCTCTGGGTAGGAGTGTGGTTTGTAAAGTGGAGTGGAGCTGAGCATTATTTTTTGGTTGAAATACAAAGGGCATTTCTCAACTCTAGTGTATCAGCCTAATGAGTCACGCCCTGTGATTGGATACTCTTTATTAGTCACGCCCTGTGATTGGATACTCTTTATTAGTCACGCCCAGTGATTGGATACTCTTTATTAGTCACGCCCAGTGATTGGATACTCTTTATTAGTCACGCCCAGTGATTGGATACTCCAGTTCAACAGAGAGCATCCAATGACTGGGCATGGCTAATTAGGCTGATACACTTGGAAGTGCACTGCACTAGGTTTTTAGAAATGGATTTGGTCAACTGGTCTATCAACGCAATTGACACCATCTTTTCGAAGGTCAAGTGGGTTCGGGGGAGCCCAACTGTCCTGGCTATGTGATGGACTCGTGGGGGAAGTGGAAAGTCATGTGTCTGGCTCCGTTAAACATTGAGGACGTAGAAGATGTCTACACTTTCGGCTACTTGGTGGCAAGTTCCTTGGGAATTGGATTATCCTTGTACCGCATTTGCTCAAAGGTATGGGCAGCCATTAGTGGCCCCAGGCTGTCCGGCTCAATTGATCGGGTGGGCAGTGAGATTCGAGCACAGAATGTGGTCGTGAATCGCGCTTTGGAGGGTTTTGTGGCTGGTCATCGCCAGATGGACAAATTGATGGAAATGGTTGTGGCCGGACATCGCCACCTTGAAGCTATTGATCGCCGCATTGATGGACTTGTCGCGCACGATCGCCAGATGGAATCGATCGGCTTGGAAGCTAGGTTGCTCGAACTTCAACTGTATGTGAAACGTGTGGCCAGTCACATGAGAATTACTGCAGAATAGAAAAGGAATGTCTGCATAACCCAAACATAAATCTTATTTTGCTTTGGCGCCCCAGCTGCAGCTGCAGCGACCTGACCTAGGTCAGGACTCTTATCTCTCCTTGGAGGACAAGCAATGTCTGGACTCTCTGCCTCCCTCCCAATTACCACTGGCACCTGGAGATGTTTTTCACTTGCTATGGGACAGTGCGAGGCCACCCCTGGGACGGTTTGAGCTATGGCTCAGAGTGGGGTGATAAGCTATCCAGTGCCCACCCCTCCCCTTAATCTTCAACGCGTCCTCTGGTTCTTTCTGCTACCCACCCCTACCCCCACCCCCTCCCCCCGGTTTTGATACATTGTCTTGTCTTTACTGCTTATGCTGGTTGAGGTTTTTATTCTATATCTTGATGTTGTAGTGTTTTTGCAATGTGGAGCAATGGAATCTTTTTTTTTCCTCATCCTTACCCAATGTTTGTACAGTGAGGAGAATAAGTATTTGATCCCTTGCTGATTTTGTTGGTTTGCCCACTAATAAAGATATGATCATTCTATAATATTAATGATAAAATGTATTCTAATATAGAGAGACAGAATATCAAAAAGAAAATCCAGAAAATAACTTTGAAGAATATATTTTAATTGATTTGTATTCCATTGAGGAAAATAAGTATTTGACCCCTCTAGTCAAAGAAGACAAAATACTTGGTGGCAAAGCCCTTGTTTTCTCATACAGAGGTCAGATGTTTCTTTCAGTTAATGACAATGTTTGTGGATATATTAGAAAGGACTTTTGTCCACTTTTCTTTGCAGATCATCTCTAAATCACTTAAGTTGTATGACTGTAGCTTGCCAAATGGGAGCTTCTGTTCCCTTCACAGGATTATTATAGGGTTAATGTTTGGAAACTGTCTAGGCCACTTCATGACCTTAATGTGCTTCTGCTTGAGCTACTCCTTCGTTGTTTGGGCTGTATGTTATGGATTATTATCATTTTGGGAGGCCAATCCATGACCCACCTTCAGTCTAGTGCTGGTGGGAAAGAGGTTGACATGCAGCATTGTACGTTTACATGTCTCCCTCCATCCGTTTCTTGACGATGTGAAGTTGTCCTGTGTCTTGGCCAGACAAACAACCTCAAAACATAATGTTACCACTTTCATTTATGATGTTGGAGAAGGTGTTGTTCTTGGGATCATAGGCAGCATTTCTCTTCCTCCAAAAACATCGAGTTGTGTTGATGCAAAACAGTTTGATTTTGGTGTCATCTGATTCCAGCATCTCCCAATCATATCCTAATCCAGTTTGACGTTCATTGGCAAACCTCAGGTGAGCCTGAACAGGTTCCTTCTGAAGCCGGTGTACCATACATGCACTGCAGGATTTTAATCCGCTGTGGTATCAAGTGTTTCCAATAGTTTTCTTAGTGATTGAGGTCCCAGCTGCCTTGAGATCATTTCCTAGCTCCTCCCATACAGTTTTAAGGTGCTTTATCTCCTTTTTTCTGCTTATTAAATTCCCACAAGGTCAAATCTCGTATGGAACCAGAGACAGGCCTAAGATTGTTGATTGATGGTCATTTTGTATGTCCAGAAATTCACCAACAATTTGCTCTTTAATATCCAGAAGCCCATTTCAGCCTTGTTGAGTTCTAAAATCTTGTCCCTGACATCCTTTGACAGCTTTTTGGTCTGTCCCATGTTGGTTAGTTTAGTTTGATCGATTTACTGATTCTATGGACTGATTCTGCAGATTCAATGTGTCTTTTGTGCAGGTTACTATTAACAGGTGTGTTCAATTCAGATAACAAGTTGATTGGAAGTGCCATTTGATCTGCGGGATCAGAACTCTTAATGGTTGGCAGGGGATCAAATACTTATTTCCCTCAATTAAATATAAATCAATTATTATATATTCTTTAGAGTTAATTACTGGACTTTCTTTTTGATATTCTGTCTCTCCATATTAGAATACATATTATCATAAATTTTTAAGACTGATCATGTCTTTATTAGTGGGCAAACCAACAAAATCAGCAAAGGATCAAATACTTATTCTCCTCACTGTATAACACTTTCAGACAGACTTCCGGGGCGCTCCCTCGCGTGCGACCCAGCAGCCCGTGTCTCTGTCTTTCAACGTCATTGACTGATGGAGAATGGGACCGCAAACTGAATTGCCCTTCTTGGGACTAATAAAGTTATCTGAATCTGAATCTGAATCTGAATCTGAAACAGTGAGTGGAGGAAGCCCGGAACCTTTATAGCGCACTAGAGTTTTGAGAAATGCCCAATATCTCCTCCGGTTTATTCCTTCCTCACTGCGGCCCACAGTAGCTGCCGAGGAAGAGGATGCTGCGCGTGGGCTTGTGCATGATGAGGAAGAGGAAGGGGTGGTCTGCGTTGAAGAGCGGCTCGGGGGGTTTTAAACATCTTTCCATATTCCTGTCACTCGTCGCAGCCGCCGCCTCCGTGCCCTCCTCGTTCACCTCACACACTGCGCTGTGTGCCAGCGCTGACAGCGACAGCCCTCCGTCGGCGCTGATACCCGTCAGGTCGGCGCTGGAGCAGTCGAACAGCGAGCCCATGCCCAGCACGGTCAGCGTGCCCGCCAGCGAGAAACGGCTCTCCATCTTGAAGCGCGGCAGGTAGACGTGCACGTTTTGACGGCGCAGCTTGGACGGGTCGGTCCACTCCAGCAGCTTGGAGATGGTCAGCTTACTCATCACCTGGAGGAAGAGGAGGAGGAAGAGGAGAGAAAGATGAAGAGGAGGAAGACGAGGAAGAGGAGGGAATGATGAAGAGGAGGAGGATGAAGAGGAGGAGAGAAGGAAAGGAGGAAGAGGATGAGGATGAGGGGGAGGGAAGGATGAAGAGGAGGAGGAGGAGGAAGAGGAAGAGGAGGAGGAAGAGGAGGAGGAGGAGGACACACACACACACATATACACGCACACACTCTCACACACACACACACACACACACACACACACACACACCAAACACTGATTACCTGAGGGGAGTGAAAACTGCATGTAAACACAGTCCACAGTCCACAGTCCACAGTCCCCAGTACCCACCGTGTCCAGGGTGCCCTCTGGTGGCAGGAGTATGACCATGCTGAGCTGGGGGTCTGTGTAGGGCAGCTCCACCACCTGCATTACCATGTCGTTCTCCTCCACCCGGTCGTGCAGGACCGGCACCTTCCGGTACATCATCTGAACCGGCCGAGACTCCGTCTACATTACATTAGAATACATTACATTACATCATACTATACACTATCACGATTCATGACCTACGGTTCGATACTACAATACGACTCTGTGTATCACGATTTCTCCGTTCGATACAATATCGTTACAGCCCTATTTCATTACATTACATTGGAAAAAACATGATAAGGTGGTGGCTTGGGCAGCTGTCATCCCACCTTTCCCCGATGAGCCCATCCCACAGAGGTAGAAAATAACACTAGAGAGGACACAGCAATTTGCGACAGCACTGGGAAATGGCAGCTGGAGCTTCCCAACTTCCGTAGGTAGTGTAGGTACTTTCAGGCAATGCAAGTCAATGGAGATCACGCCCACCCCTGTTAAGAAATTAACTAAACCTGTGTAAATATAAAGTAACACTTTAATCAAAGACCAGATTTGAAATGTCAGGCTAAATATCTACTGAAATCATATAAGTCGATAAAATACATTTAAAAATCAAAATATATATTTTATGAACATAGTTAGCAACACACTTCAACTATTGTCCTTGTATAGTGTGTTGATGGACATTTTCACATGATTAAGCCATTTTTGACAGAGGTGAGCCTCGTTCTCCGTTAATTTCCATTTCTCTGATCTACCTACAGATAATGGCCGCTACAGATTGCCGTAAAAGGGGGGCGGGGTCCTCTCTAGTGTTATTTTCTACCTCTATGGCCCATCCTACCAAGAGCTATGGGGGCCACAGAGCTTGTACTGGGCTCTGAGAGGTCACGTGACACATGCTCACATGCACTCCGGCTGCGGTGCCCTTATGCGTCATGTCTTAAGACACCACTAGGTGGCACCAGCTCACATTTCCCCAGGGCCATGCACTCAGTTTTCACGTCTCCGCCCGCATCTGTTGTTGTCATGATGTTGTCATGTTCGTCAGCTGCCAGACTTTCACCTCTCACCATCGATGTCCGGTGCGCTGGAGATGGTCAGAGACTCTGCTTGGCTCATATCTTTACTTCATCACTTGACTCTTAATGGTTCATCACTGTTACTCAGAGGTGGAACGTAACTAAGTATTTTTACTTCGTTACTGTACTTAAGTAGTTTTTTCTGGAATTTGTACTTACTTGAGTAAAAATAAAAATGCAGACTTTTACTTTTACTCAATTACATTTTTTGACAATTACTTGTACTTTCTACTCCTTACATTTCTAGGAGAAGACTTTGTTACTAGTTACATTTATCCTAGGTTTTCCTGTTGTGTTTCGTGGATATTTCAGTAGCCTCAGCTGCGGGCAGGGAGGCGGGACCAAGCCCCTCTTCCAAATTGACACCCAGACAGAAAATATACTTTTAAAAACACTAACAGGACTCCATAGTCATGTTCAAATGGAACCAAAAACCGTTGCAGACAATTTTTCCTATTGTATCAAGTAGGTAGACATGGAGAAAGACAGCCATTGCGCGTGTAGGCCTACTTGTACTTTTGTACTGAAAAGTACATTTAAAAGTTAGTACTTAGGACTTTTACTTAAGTACGTTTTTGGTAAACAACTTTTACTTTCACTTGAGTAATTTTTTCGCAGGGTACTTCTACTTTTACTTAAGTACACAACTTCAGTACTTCTTCCACCTCTGCTCTTACTTCTCCTGTCTTGCACTTTGATGTCAGTCTATACATGTCAGTCCTGTGTATGTCTATGTCCTTTCATATATAGAGAGGGAAACGTAATTCCAATTTCCTTGTATGATTTGTGCATATAAAGAAACTGACAACAAAAGCTGACTTGACTTGACTTGTATAGCCTACAGCAGTGGTTCTCAACTGGAACAGTCTTGGGACCCACCATTTTCCACTCTCATTCGGTCGCGACCCAATTTTTTTTGCGTTCAAGTCAATTCAATGCAATTCTCAAAATGTAACCAAGACTCGAATGACTGGTTGCACGCTATCAATCTCGCATAAACATTCAGATTGTATCTATGACGACAGATGACACGGAGTTCACTAGCCTATCAAAATAAAAGTTGTAAATTGTTGCAGGAAAAGTTGGATTTTTTTTTTTTTTTTAGAATTACGTTTTTTTTACACCAAGGCTCCGCGACCCACCCATGACCCCTCCGCGACCCACTTTTGGGTCGCGACCCACCAGTTGAGAAACACTGGCCTACAGTACACTGCTGAGTTGTATAAACTGTAAGTTGTGTAGGTACATTACAGAGCTGAGATATATGAAGTAAAAGTTAGAGATGCACCGGATCCTGATTTTTAGGATCCTGCCGGATACCGGATCCACTGCTTAAGATCCTGCCGGATCCGGAACCGGATACCGGATCCTACGAAAGGGTTGAAACACATAGCCAACTCGCACACGTGGGCCCTTTTTATTACATTGGCGCAAACTATTTTTAAGACTCATTGGCTTACTGCCACACTGCCTTCAACAGCCGCTTCCAAAGGGCTTTCACTCCATGCAGCGATTGGGGTTGTGAAAGACTGACTGAAGAGCCTAGGCTACGTAAAAAGTAGAGATGCCCCAGATCCTGATTTTTAGGTAACTGCCGGATCCACTGCTTAAGATCCTGCCGGACCCGGATAGTCTGAAAACCCCTATTATCCTGCCGGATCCGGAACCGGATCTTGGATCCTGTACATCTCTAGTAAAAGTACTCTTGTAGAGCAGTGGTTCTCAACTGGAATAGTCTTGTGACCCACAATTTGACGTGGTCAATACGTTGTGACCCAAACTGCGTGTCGCACCGTCAGATTCTTCCAATAATAATAAAAAATATTATCATGCATTTCATAATATGCATTATTATTTGCATTGTATGCTGATATACAATGTGTCTTATGAAGTAGTGGAGAGGAAAAGGCCTATTAACCATGTTTGACTCTGTCTTCAACATCATAGTCATTTTTAGTGCATTGCATCACAGCTCCGCGACCCACCCAGGAACCCTCCGCGACCCACTTTTGGGTCCCGACCCACCAGTTGAGAAACACTGTTCTAGTGTATCTACCTCATTGGGTACGCTGGAATAACTGTAAACCGCAAGATCATTATTATACATACTAGTGTTGTAATTACATCAATAAGTTTGCTTTTATTTCATATACGTTATTCTGTTGTAGACATTGCACGAACAGACACACACAAAAGTATACGTAGTTCAAAGGCACACTTTGTCTGGTTTAGAACATTAGTTAACATCCCTCTCGAAGCCTCATACAGTATCTTGGACACCAGATGGAAATTAACCTTTGGGCTACAATCTGGCACATTTACATATATGTTCATTAATGTGCAATGTCCTGAAGAAATGAATGAAATGAAATTAAATGAAAGTATCGATAGAACATTAGTTAACATCCCTCTCGAAGCCTCATACAGTATCGGTACTGCTGGGCTATCGATCTGGACCTGTAACTCAGCGGTATGGTGCTGTGCCTCCCATGGGCGAACCGGAGCGTTGACTAGGCGGCGGGTCCATAGTCTGTATGAGGAGATGAAACACTTCAGAAAGCGCCCATAGGAATGAACGGGGGCAATTCGCTACGCTAATATGGTGCGTGCTTGAACATATCCCACCTGTCCGGCAACAAGAGCCAATTGCTTGCTGAGCTGCGCTGTCATTTATCCAATCATCTCGCCGCCTCGACGCGTAAGCTTTTACGACTGCTCAAACCTAATCGGTATGCCCTCAGAATCTGCTTCCGCTGGTCGGTTGCTGATGACATGTGCGGTTCACATCGGGTAGCTACTCGTGGGATTGTAACAGAGTCCGCGGACACTTGATCCGCGGCGCAGAACGTGTCTCATGAAATTGATGTGCAGTTCAACACATCAGTAAGAAAATTAAGATTTACAGCGTTGCTTTCATGCGGCCAATTTGAGATAGCCATTATAAACTAGTTGTCATTGCGATTCCAACCATATGAGTTGTGTGTCGCTCCGTTGTTCCATTTCTGTGTAATCATTCATTTTAGGACGCCCAAACATATCCCGCCCTTCTGGTTTTCCGACAAATCGCACCCTGGTTTTACTAATCTGAAATTGCAACCCTGAGGCGTAGCCAAGATGACCACAGAGTGAAAGGACTTATTCCAAGTGACTTTGAGTGCGTTACAAAATGCGACCTTGCCTCCTCCACTTGTGCTTGTTTCCTTGCCCCACCTCCTGGTCCATCCTCCGTGGAGAAAACGATTAAGTTTCCCCGCTGTCAGCCTAGCCACAACAACTTTTGAGCGACTGTTTTTCAGTCACCATCCCAATTGTAAATGAGAAGAAGACTTTACAATTGAGCTTCTGCAAGATATTGAAATATAATGCTGTTGTCAGAGATGTCATTATGACGTATTACTTCCTGGTAGACAAAGCACGAAGAGACATGCACAAGTGGAGGAGGCAAGGTCGCATATTGGAACGCACTCTTTGTCCACGCCCCGAGTGGCTAACTGGCGCAGGATCACCACAGTTAAAATACAGTTGAGGACGATATTATTAGCCCCCCTCCTGAAATTAGACATATCTCTTCATTGATCATTGAGAATGATCATTATTAATAAATGTGTGTTATTCTGGAAACAAATACACCATGGAGATAATATCCAATAAGTTAAATTTGGACTTTTCCATTTTCACAATGAGTTTAAACAAAAAAGTGTAAAAATGGCAAGGACAAAATTATTAGCCCCCTTATCATTAATAGTCAATACAATGCCATTTATGAACAAAAATTGACACCAGGCACTTTGATTAGTTGTTAACTATGTTGGCACATGTCCTACCATGGATTTTGGCCCATTTTTTTCATTGCAAATAGTTAAGCTGGTCCAAATGGCATGGATGTTGAGGATGGACATTCATTTTCAGCAGTCTTCAAATACTATCTAAAGGATTGAGGTCTGAACCACTCCATGACCATGGTTTTAGTATCCTTGAAGAACATTTGAACTATTTTGGATGCAAGTTTTGGGTTATTATCTTATTGAAAGATCCAGTGAAGATCTTAGCTCCCTCTACGAGCATATTTTTGCAAGGTCACTTTCCACATTCTATCATAATTTTCAGTTTTTATGGTGCCGTACACCCAAACAAGGTTTCCTGTGGCTGAGGCTGCCACAGAATGATGCATCCACCACCATGTTTAATTGTGGAAACCATCTTATAACGATTCAAGGCCTATCCCTTTCTTCACCTGACAGAAGCAGAATTCATGCATCAAAGCAGGTGCAATTGAATATCATCAGATGAAAGCAGAGATGTTCAAAACTCATTTTTGACTTTCAAATGTTCACAGGCAAAGCTCAATAACACTCTGATATGCACTGCCTTTAGTAAAGGGGTTCTTCTGTGATGATGGCCCCAAAGCCCAATACGATGACAAGCCCTAACAACTGTCTTTCTTGGTGGGGGAAAAAACTCCAGGTGAGGCCAGGTCAATAACAATCATCTAGGCAGGTGTCCAATGCTTCTTTGGTCTAATGAGGCCAAGCAGTTTCCACAGTTACACATAGTGGAAGGGCATCAAGTTTAGTCTGTTATTCAGCCTCAGATACAGGGAGTCTGGGTCTGAATCTGGATTGCTGGTCTTCCAACAACATTGTAACCCAAAGCATACATTTAGATTAGTTCAGAGGTTCTTCAAGGACACTAAAACCATGATATTGGAATCACCCACTCATAGTCCAGTCCTCAATCCCACTGAGAGTCTGTGGTTAATGTCTATGCTCAGCATCCATGCGATTTGAACCAGCTAGAACACTTTGCAGTGAAGAAATGGGCCAAAATCCCTAGTGGGGCATGTGCCAACCTAGGTAGCAACTTATCAGAGCCTGTTGTTAGTTTTGGTTCATAAATGGCGCCATATTGACTATTAATGATCAGGGGGCTAATAATTTTGTCCTTGTCAATTGTGCCCTTTTTTGTTTAAACAATAGAAAACAATAGAAAAATCCGAATTCAACTCATTGAATATTATCTCCATCAGTGTATTTGTTTCCAGAATAACAGAAACGGTGAATAATGGTCATTCTTACTGATAAATCAAGATAAATGTCTAATTTCAGGAGGGGGGCTAATAATATCGTCCTCAACTGTATATGTTATCTCTGTGACCTTCATTGTTTCTTTGTGCCAGTTCAGATGGTGAGGTGCAGAGAGGTGGAGCGCCGGTAAAAGGGGCATGGCGGGCCGCATCTGGCCCCCGGTCCTTAGTTTGGGGACCCCTGGCCTACACTATTGTTAAGTTATACTCAATATCCAAAATGTTTTGACAGTGGCGGGATGTGACTCCATCGGATGTGGTTGAAGCGACTGCTCTACTGACAGACTTGTTACAGACACCAAACGATCAGGAAGACAGTGGATCATGCCGTAACTGCACAGTAACAGCAAAAATACACTACCCAGCATGCACCACGACACTACACTACACTACACTACACTACCCAGGGGGATTCCATTTATTCTCAACCTCAGGACTCCGAAGGTCTCCTAACCCAGTGGTTCCCAACCTTTTTTTTCAGGGACCCATGTTTTTACTATTGTAAGCTTTGATGACCCAACCGCACGAGCACCCGCCCGAGAGGGAGTCAGTCACAAGATACCTTCCGTTTCCTGCGAGAACTCATTTTAGTTATTTTATTCCTCTATTCGTCTTTGGTCAAATATAGATTTTTTTTTGATGTAGCAAATGATGTGTTACTTCTATGCATCTATGCGTCTATGCATACATTAGTTAAATACTTTGTCATTTATTCAGCATGGGCTATATATATGTAAGATTTAACCCCTGAAATCAAGAGGGCTTCGCGACCCTCTGTGGATCTTTGGCGACCCATAAGTTGGCTCCCGACCCATAGGTTGGGAACCACTGTCCTAACCGAAGGTCTCCTAAAGCAGTCGTTCCCAACCTATGGGTCGGGACCCCCCTTATGGGTCGCCAAAGATCCAACGGGGGTCGCGGAGCCCTCTTGATTTTAAGGGGTTATGTTTTAAATATATATAGCCCATGTTGAGTAAAAGACAAAGCATTTAACTAATAAATGCATAGACGCAACAAATTGTAAGTGCTACATTAAACATTTATTCTATATTTGACCAAAGACGAATTGAGGAATAAAATAACTAAAATAAGTTATCGCAGGAAACGGAGGGCATCTTGTGACTCCGTCTCGTGCGGGCGCTCGCGTGGTTGGGTCACCAAAGCTTAAAATAGTAAAAATATGGGTCCCCTAAGAAAAAGGTTGGGAACCACTGCCCTAAAGGGGCGTTCANCCGACATAAAGNGGATACCGGAAAAGAAACAAAAGGACGGGTATCTCTGTCTAGAATACCGTGTACACAGTAAGACAGAAGATCTCTTTTCATTGTCAACAAGTCATCTAGTTTCTCTGTACAGGTAACTGTATAATGACAACAAAGTCTTTAAGTCTGCAGGTAATTATCTGTGAAATGTCAATGTTGTAACGTGTTTGTAGAGTTTGTGGTGTGGTGTCAACAATGATGAAACATGACAGAATACGGGATGCAGATCCTGAAACACACACATACACGTACGCACGCAGGCACGCACACAGACACACACACACACACACACACACACACACACACACACACACACACACACACACACACACACACACACACACACACACACACACACACACACACACACACACACACACAGTATTAAGTGTCAGATGGGTTAAGTGAATTTAAGTTAATCCTGTTTATCAAACCAGTTTATAAATTCACTGCAACTGTACAGCCACACATACATTTCATTTAAAAACACTGCAACCAAATGGGCTGAATGATGATTTTGATTTGACTTGCTATCTATGAATCCTGCGATCATATTAATTCTTGCGCCATTGTCTCATGACTACATTTAATTTTTATATTTGTTTTTCCTTTTTCATGTTTATTTCATTTATTTTTATTTTATTTCTGTTCGCCCTCCATGATAAAAAAAAAATATGACTGGACCATGACACTAGTCTATCCAGCCTACTGGGAGGGATGCTGATGGCAGGATGTCTATCCATACACCCTAACCTATAGGCATTTCAAGCTAGGTTGCAGGCTTACTACCCGTCTTCCGTATAGTACGTGGCTTTACCTGGCCTATATAAGGGCATGTCTTTATTTTCAATGTTTACACTGAGAATGGTCTGAATGGGACCGAAACGTTTACACTGTTCACTTGGGTAGCACTTTTTTATGTTCGAAACATGCAATAAAAGGAAATTATTGCATCGACATACAGTGTCAATAGGCTATAACAGCGGACTTGCGCGATAGGCCTAGGACTACTTCATGTCAGACGAAAAACGAGATGGTTGACTTTTAAGTGTCTGCTTTCTGCACTTTGTCAAAACAGACAATGCCTCTTAGAAGCCACGGTTTGTGGCACGACTGGTTCATATGTGATAGCTATCTTAATGTTTCTTGACGGAAGCTCCCCTTTACAGCTGCTGATAACTTCCAGGACCATGGACAACACCCAGGGCAGCCGACACGAGGGGCAATGGGATACGTTGGGATACGTTGCCCCGACCACAGGGAGAATGGGGGGCAAATATTGCATCTGCATTTGAGACGTATTCAAGACTAATGATTAGGAATCAGTATCAGCATAACGTTAGATTGAATAGGCAACTGAAGATTTATCTGCCCCCATGCATCTGCCGCCGGCCTACTGCATAGTGTAGGAACAGGTGGTGTACGATACAATTCCGTTTAAATGACTGGAAATGACTGCAAAGCTACTATCTCGTTAGGCGAGATGTGGCGTCGTGTCAGAGTGCCGGGAAAACTCCGACTTACAGGTAGCATAAACGCGGATAACACCCCTAAAGAGCAATAGGCATTGACTAATGGGATGTAGACCAATAGAGGGATGAAGCGTCATGTCAGAGTGCCGGGAGAGCTAGTTTTGTGAGAGAGGCGAGACCACCGGTCTGTGGGCAAGACGGAGACAGAGACCGTTTGAGAGGAGCAGCACTGAGTCTCAACACTAGGAGGAGGACGTTACATCAGACCTTATAGCATCTAATCTAAAACCAGCATCCCTGTACACTACTACTGTTCCTCTCAGGTAAGACGAACTAAAAAAACAGTTGTGGCTTGCGGTGTTGTTTTTTTCATGTTAATGTGCGCGTAGCCTGGTGAACTATAGGCCTACTGACAGTATGCCTCATAGCCTAAAGTATCATAATCTCTTTCGGACAGATCGCATGCACAACGGATGGGGAGTAGCGATGTAGCCTATGCCATATCTTCCCTGGACTGATAAGTTAATAATAACCAAACCAAAATGCATTGAATTGTGTGCCATCAAGCTGACCATTTACAGTAACGCAAGTCTGACAGTGGATGGTTGTTACCGCCCATATGGCTGAAGCGAGAGCTCTACTGGCAGACAATGTTTTTTGGGTTGCTATGGTGACCATATAGGACTTTCAAAATGGCCACCTTCTAGTACCAATTTATCCTATCTTGCATCTTCAGGAATACCTGTAAATTCATTTTTAGCAATCAATTTGTCATATGGGATGAGAGAAAATATTTCCATATAGTTTTGGATGATCAGTGACCCATACTTGAGTTTTTATTATGTTTTATTTTGTTTTAAGGCGAGACAGGGCAGGTAAATAGGGTACATTTTTAAACTTACAGATATCACTATGAAACTTTACCAGTCAATTAATCATATGAATAGGAGAACAAAATGTATTACAAGTTTAGTATAATGTTAAGTTTAAATGTACTTATTAGGCTATATCTAATTAAATATGCATTAATTTGCATATAATTTGAAGCAACTAATCTGGCCGCCTGAAAAAGCCAGGTTTAAAATTATTATTATTATTTTGTTAGTAGTCCTATGTTAAATACAAAAACATAGCCACAATTCCCTCTCTATCTCCTTTTTTATCCAATAAATCAGAAAATACTGCCAATGACCTTACGAAATGGATTTTCGGGCTATTTGTAGGCCTATGATGTCATAAAAATCATGAATGACATATCATCAAATCCCTCAATACAAACATTCACACTATTGCTAAGAATAGGCCTACAAAGTTAGGTGCAGATAGGTTCTATAGCAGAGGAGATTATTTGCTCAGAGTGGGAGAAAAAGCATTTAATTGTGAATTCACCCCATCTTTATCCTTCTCCTTCCCTTACTATTCTTTTAAACCTACACAGCATCAGAAAAGAGTTTACAAATCATCCTCGTTCTCACTGTCACTACTTGAGAATCATTTTATAGCTGTGTGTGTGTGTGTGTGTGTGTGTGTGTGTGTGTGTGTGTGTGTGTGTGTGTGTGTGTGTGTGTGTGTGTGTGTGTGTGTGTGTGTGTGTGTGTGTGTGTGTGTGTGTGTGTGTGTGTGCGCGCGCGCGCGTGTGTGTGCGTGCGCGCGGAATGTTAGCACATAAGCAATAAATATGTGTACAGGGAACCTATTAATTCTAGTTGAAATCCAGGTGTCCAGAATATACTGTACATCCTTTATAATACACACCACAGAAATCCAAGATATTATTCATAAGACAGCAACATAGGCATGTACAAAAGACACTGCAGAAATGCAGGATATCAGTCACACATCTGCATACATACATAGAAACGTTCACTTAGCTGTCCAAAAAAAGCAAGTAATTAAAAAGAGTAATAATGTGTAATGGTGGTAATCCCTCCCAAGTACAAAAGTGTCATATAATGCAGTGTGGTGCTCAATGCTCTAGTACTGTAAGTTGCACTGTGTTGCCAAGTTCCCTTTGGGTAGAAAGGCTGTCCAGTGTTGTGAGAGACTTTAGTGCAGCAGATTGTCCAAGATTGTGCTGCACATTGTCCAGGGCTAAATTTCCCCAGATAAGTTAGTATTAAGTCATTCTTAATCGTATCCCTTATCACAGTCCCTCTGTTATAACCTAATTGTCACCAAAATGATAACGACCAAGTCTTAATCGTTTACTATACAAGTCTATATAAGACTCCCTGTATTTTCATAACAATGTTGTTATGATGTGGTTGATTGTTTTCAACAAAGAGTGAATAGTCCTGCTGAGAGGCCCATCTGCAGTAAGAGGCTATCACTTAATTATGAGGTGGCCCCTTGTCAGTATATCAGAATAGGTCTGACATCAGCTTATAGGCCTATATAGGCCTATGCTACTTTTCCTTATACGTGTATTATGTTCATCATGTTGTACAGATATACTGTATGTGCAAGGAAAGGTATTGCATGAACTTGAATTGATGTCTATTGTCTAAGGGGTGCCTCATACTTAGTACCACTACCTAACATGGCTGGACTAGCCAAGGCCTACAGGGCATTTGCCCGGTGGACTGGTGATGATTTTGGCCTGGTCCTCCTGTCAGTGCAGTTGTATCAGTCCTCATGCCGCTACAGCTGACCTCTCCGAGTTTAAATATTGATTTTGTCTTTTGTGGTCAAAATAGCTCGTAATAGAGGAGTGAAAATGTTGTCACAGGCTTCATTGTCTCTCTCAATGCCTGTTGGACGGTCTTGGTTAAAAATGCCTGGCCTGATGTTTCATCCCATTCCAACCCTGCCACCTAAGTACTACCTACGCTTAAGTGTGTTTGGGAAACTCAGCCAAGGAGGATATTATAAGGGTCACCAGCAGGGACAGCCAGATAAAGGTAGATAATTGTGCATGAAGACTCACGCAGTCCAGTCCATCATGTTAATTTCCTTCTGTCAGACACAAAGCCACTGCCACACCAACACATTATGTCACTGTGGTTTCTGGTAATGCATGGAAATGATCAAAATAAAAAATCAAAACATGAATTTAGAAACTACCACTTACTTTCACGTAGTACATGTAATTTCATTACCACTCACGGAAGTAGTAACTGTAAGGAAATACAGCTCTTCTTAAAATATTGTATTTTGAATAATGGAATTTGGAAACATGTAATCAGTTACTCCCCGTTACTGGCCTCCTGAGTACAGACTACTCATACAGTATGTTGCTTGGAGGGTGGGGTGCTGCCTAGCCCCCACTACTGTCAGTGCGGAGCAGATCAGTCTGTTGATTTGGAACTTGAATTATACTGTTAGATTTCCAAACCAAACAGTGAATGTATCATAGGTGTGCACAGATAGGGACGAGGTGGTGCTAAAGCCCTACTGGACAAAAAAATGCCCTTTTTGAGTTCTTTTGTGGATTTTTTTTTTTTACAATGTACTGTGCTCCATGTTGACGTGAGCATCTACGGTAAAACCGATAACATCAATATCCTAGTCAGTTCCATATGCCCTCCGCCCCCATCTCGAGCACCTGATCCCCAAAATGTCTGTGAACCCCAGTGGATTGGACAGCACAGTAAAAAACATTATCCTTTGTTGAACAACAAACACACTGTAGTCTCTGCTTAATTCAATAGGGCCTTTGCCTACATGTCAAATTTGGGTGTGCATGTAAATTAGCGCATGTTTAAGTTACACCTCGTTTGCATATTGAAACACAACATTCATTAAAGAAAACTTTTAATATAAAAAACCCTGTACTGCAACGTAAGTGATGAAGAGGAAAATGTGTGTGGTGAGGCATGCAAGTTTTATTTTAAAGCCAATCTACCAGTATTTTCTCGCTTGAGAAAAAAACACTAATTTTTGAATGAAAAACCCATGAAAATTGGGCCCTGAACTAAATTATTTGTGGTAAATCTGTGTTAAGGGCCCTTTGAACTATCTAAGAATGTTGAATAACAACTTTTCCTATAAAAATATTTACCTCACACCTACTTTTATGTTCAATTTATCAAGATATTAGCAAATTAGCCTAGGCGTTTTTAGTATGATAGTGTCCACTTTTTCAAGACCCAAAATTGATGCATTAATGACATTTGAAAATTGTCAAACATTGCTTTTCTGACTCTTTAGGGTCTAAGGATTCCAAAAATATAAAGTTTTACAAATCCCCACAAAAATTGAACGAACGCATATATCTAAACATAGTGTACCTGACTAATAGCTTTGCCCACAGAGTTATGTTTATAAAGTCTCCTTGTGCTTTAGCTGCCTCCTCTCTCTCTCCCTCTCTCTCTCTCTACCCCCCCTCTCTCTCTACCTCTCCCTCTCTCTACTCCCCTCTCTCTCGCTCTCTCTCTCCCTCTCTCTATCTCTCCCTCTCTCTCACTCTCACTCTCTCTCTCACTCTCTCTCTCTCTCTCTCTCTCACTCTCTCTCTCACTCTCTCCTGACTCTTTTTCATGGGCATTTCGGTTACACTTTAGCCTATTTTAGGGATACATCTATTAGCACGAATACATACAATGTTAATGCCTGCATAAGTAATTGTAAGGCATGTACTAAGCAAATGCTAAGGCCTACAAGGTCCTTACTAAGGTTAAAATGGTAGTAGGGAATGGATCGCACTCATTTTTTCTTCTTTCTTGTGGTTTTATTTTATTTTAACTTTGCAGGGACTGACATGACAGATGTTTCGGCTGCACAGAGCCTTCTTCAGTGTCACACTTATTGTGCATGAACAAAACATTTGCGAATACATGCCTAGCAAATGTTTGATTTTGCTTTGTACATGCCTTACAAGTTACTTATACAGGGACATTTTATGTATAAATGCTAATAGATGTATCCCTAAAATAAAGTGTTACCGGCATTTCGAATTGTCTTCATTTAACATACATTGCCCCACATACACAGACTTGGGGGAGATTCACTAATATTGGCTTACACACCTTACATGTCACATTCATACTTATTCCCCTAAACTGCCACAATCACGCGGACCTTTGGGGGGGGGGGGGGTTGGGGGCATTTAAAAAAAAAAATGCAGCACAGTGAATCATTTCTGTTTACAACAGTTTCATTCATCCCTCATGCAGGGGTCTATGTAATGAAAAAAATAATAAAACAAAATAGGAGCAGAGATAAGAATTTAAGAGTACTGTGAAATTGTTAACGCATAGACAAAAAGGGTCTAAGAGGGTAGGCTATGCCTTTTCCCCACACACACAGGCGTACACATTCTACATGAGGGGTGCTGGCCAGTTTTTCCAAATTCCTCCCATTAAAATGGCTGCATTAATTTCTATATACAGCCCGATGTCTCCTCTGCCGTGTCAATGAAGGCCTGTCACCTAACTCATTACAACTGTAAAGCAAAGCCTGGGGAGTGCTAGTAAACTCATCCCAACTGTCCCTTCTCTGAATGTTTTTTTATTGCTCCCAAACCCAAGTTAACTACAACAACTTGACTAGGCTTTTGATCCCTCTGTCTTTCAAGCACTTGTAGTTTTCTGTATAGGATGTATTTACTCCAGGAGCAAAATGCGAAGGAAATCGTAATTCAAATCGTTTTTAACAAAAACGGAAATCGTAAAAAACAAAACAAAAAACATTTTTTTTTTTTCATTTTCGGAAACTATGGCGGCCAAATTTAAACTATGGCGGGCCGCCATAGTTTCCTCAATGTATGGGAAACACTGCTGGAAATGTATAGTGTAAGATAAAATGCTATCAGTGCTTAAAGCAAGCATTTTTCTTGCTTTCTTCTCAAGCAAGCATTTGCGGGACACCTAAATTGGGCTTGAAATGCATACATGCATGTGCTATGCAGGACAGTCGACCACCACAGTGATGAGTAATAGACCCTATGACACAAAATCAGCCAAAGTTACAAAACACAAGCTTTAGCTAACTGAAAAACCCAAGACTAATTTTTGATGAAGAACTTTAAATGACATCGGAAATAAAAGTGGTAGAAAATAATTTGATTAAGTCAGCAAACTTAAAGGGACACTGTGTGAGATTTTTAGTCGTTTATATGCTAAATCCATGCTACCCATTCACTAATGTTACCCTTTTCATGAATACTTACCACCACCATCAAATTCAAAGTATTCATTATGACTGGAAAATTAGCATTTTTCATACATGAAAAGGGGGATCTTCTCCATGGTCCGCCATTTAGAATTTCCAAAAATGCTGCAAAAATGACTTTACGTTGGCCATACTCAAAAATGTGTGTTTATTACTTAGTAAACTTTCATGAAAAGATCAAATGTGGCAATAGTCAACCCAGTTTCAATCAGCAGCATAGTTGCAGTACCTTTTTTGACCATTTCCTGCACAGTGTCCCTTTAAGGTATAGAGAGGGAAAGTGGAAAACAGCGATCCTAGCAGTTGCCTTTCTAACCCCAGGACAATCCTATCAAAAATCCCATGAATTAGTTTTTTTTTTTTAGCCCCCAAAGATACGACACTGAACTTATGCAGCAGATACATGTGTCAGCCTACACAATATGGTGAACTACTAACTGTGAAAGTCTTGTGTAAATTTTGCCGTAGTAGATAAATAGAAATTGTGCCAATCTTGTCACTGTCATAACGTCAGGAAATATTCACCATGCTGTGTCTCGCTCCTGACAGCACCGAGAAAGAAATGGATGCAAGTTCTTCACGCTTCTTCACAATTGTATAATCCTGAGGTACACATTGGCATCTTATTACACATGTGTACACTTGTTTAGTTTAGTTTGGCTTTGGCCTCCAGTAGATATGATGGCTTGGCTTCTGTGGTGACGGATAATCACCTCTCTGGCTAATGTTTTTGCAATGCTAACTGTATGGAGTAAACATGTCACACACGCGACTCAATGTAGTCCTGTATTAGCTTTTTTGATAACATTAAAATCAGTTCAGATAAGTGTAAAACTGAGCATTTTACCATCTGAAATGGTAAAAAGTACCAACATGCATATTAAATGATAGCCACTACTATAACTAGAACAGAGATGTACATGTATTTTTTAAAAGAAAAAAAACTCATTCATTTGAGAGGCTAGGAACGCTGCCAGCAGGGAGCGATGACATCAATTCAGCTTGACATAAATGTTTGACATAAATTCTGACTAATTCATGCTTGTCAATTTGAGACGTAAATCTTCAGGGTGCAGGGTTTCACACTAGAAGAGATTCAATGACACATTGTGTGTGTGAAGAGCCCACAATTCATTCTCTACAAATACTCTATACTGTTTGAGTGCTTTAAACAATGTATTCTCTGTGAAGGCCCCCTTGGCCTCACCAATAATAAATGTCTAGTTCCGCCTCTTTGAATCACAACACAGCAGCGGGGAGAAATTGTATGCATTTAGAAATAAACCTTGGTAGCAGTTCCTGTTTCACTGACGTATTCTGTTGCAGAAGCCAGGGACTAAGTTACTAAGGTTCACCAAAATAAAAGAACAGCAAAACTAAGTTCACCAGTGTGCGGTGATCCTTCTTCTTTACTATGGATTACTGATGACTGCACTTCACCAGCACCTGGAACCTGGCTGTGCATAGGAGTTCCAGATCTTTGAAGACTAAGTTACTGTTTGTTTCACATGGATGCAGGGTGGCATAATGTTGTTGGACTATCTTACTCGACTAAAAGTCATGCCGACATTTCCCTTGCCGCGCGATGTGCATTGGTATTGACAGCTGACGCTACTCACGATTAGCTTTCATAATATAACAAGGAAGAATCGGTTGGTTTGCAGTTCGGCAAGGTTTTAAAAAGTAGTATGGATACTATCCCAACACTGACATGACACACTGCATTTGTCTGTTGCCACACAAATGATGTCTGCTTCCGCTCTGCCCTTTGCCCTCTTCCCCATAAGCGTTGCCATGGAGCTGAGTCACGCCAATGGGGAGTTTGCGCTGGATGTGTTCCGTGCCCTGTGCAAGGAGAGCGAGGGGCCCCGTCCCAGCAGTCTGATCATCAGCCCCCTCAGCATCAGCACAGCACTGGCCATGGTGTACCTGGGGGCCCGCAACAAGACACAGGAGGAGATGGGGAAGGTAGGCATGCAACAAGACACAGGTGGAGATGGGGAAGGCAGGCCTGCAAAAATGTGAGGAGTGTACTCACTTATGAGACATACTGTATGTAAGGGATAACTGCCGACGAGGACGTCTAACTTAAGCTGGGCTTACACTGTGCGAGTTTTGCCCCGATTTTGCTCCGATTTGGCACTCGCTCGACTTTTTGGGAGTCGGGCCAATTTTTTGCTCAATCGCAGGTCAATCGTGAGTCTCGCATCGTGCAGTGTACATGGGGTAACGACAAGCGATGTCGCCTCACGATCGTGCAATCGCAGGGTCGCCAGAAAATCAAAACGGTTTGAAATTCTGGTCGTGGCTCGTGCGTAAATCGCACAGTTAAAGCAGTGCTACGACCCGATTTGACACTTCACATGCACAAATTAATAGGGCCGTGCGATTCGCTGTTGAGCGCGACCTCATATCCACCTCAGGTGCGCATGTTCCCTCCTCTGCAGACCGGGGAAACATGCCTGTCGCGTCGGACGGTGGAAGCATTTCGCTCGCATCCGACTGTCGGCTCGAGTGCGAGGACGTGAGTCGTGAGCTGTGAACTTTTAAACAGTGAAATTCCATCCTGCAGTGTGAGCAGAAGCTTAAGACCCACGAGTGAAAATATCGCACAGTGTATGCCCGGCTTTAGACGCATTTAGAATCTTCGCCTGGTAATCCGACGTTGTGATTATTTAATTTTCTGTAGACCATGTGCATGGATTCCTTAGACACCATTGTCATTCTAAGCGAAAATTCTATGCGCGTCCAACTTAGTCGTACGCTTGACGTCTGACCGGTTCTACAGGATTAATGGCCACCCCATCAGCCAATCAGAAAAGAGAATTCCATTGAGTAGGCAGATAGCTGCTATTAGATCTCTCTCTCTCTCTCTCTCTCTCTCTCTCTCTCTGTCTCTCTCTCTCCCTCTCTCCTCAGGTGTTGAGGTTTGCCCAGGTGTCTGATGTTCACTCCCATTTTAATGCCCTAACGAAGAAGATCACACCTCCAGCTTCAAGCTTGTGCACTCGCAAACTGGCCAGTAGGCTCTCAGGTCTGAGCTTCTGCACTCGCAAACAATCCAATAGGCCCTCAGCTCCAAGGACCTACACTCTCAATCTGGCCAATCGGCTCTTTGGAGAACAAACCTTCAATTTTTCACAGGTACTGACATTCTCAGCTGTGTGTGTGTGTGTGTGTGTGTGTGTGTGTGTGTGTGTGTGTGTGTGTGTGTGTGTGTGTGTGTGTGTGTGTGTGTGTGTGGTGAGTGAGTGAGTGAGTGAGTGAGTGAGTGAGTGAGTGAGTGAGTGAGTGAGTGAGTGAGTGAAAGAGAGAGATTGGATTCATTTATAATGTACATAAGGGAGCATATAGGTTGGAATTGACTGATACAGTATTAGCATTAACATAGATTGCATTCTCACAGAAAATGCTAAAAGTGGGCTTGCCTTTTGGGCCAGAGCTGAGCAGTTTTACTAAAATAAATAACATACATGCTAACTTAGCTAATTGTATACAAAATCTGAAAAGCAATCTAGGTCAGAGTAGGATTTGAACTTGTAACCTCCTGATCTTCAAACCAAAACATAGCCACTAAGCCAAGCAGCTGGCTGTAATAGATTTCCCAGCAAGGCAATTGCTTTGTTTACATGCCAATTTTAATTCCGAATTAACCCTCTGGGCGCCACAGTCAACTTTTGTCGATGAGATGCCGGATTGAATAAAAAGGCTGTTAAATTTTTTTCATTTAAAAATAGGATATCAAATGTAGTTCCACTTCCATCTCATTAGGTGGCAGACATGTTTTACTTCAGTTCTAAATACATTTGGACGCCTTATATGGTATTTTGTTTAAAGGGACACTGTGTGAGAATTTTAGTTGTTTATTTCCAGAATTCATGCTGCCCATTCACTAACGTTACCCTTTTCATGAATACTTAGCCTATCACCAACATTAAATTCAAAGTATTCATTATATCTGGAAAAATTGCACTTTTCATACATGAAAAGGGGGATCTTCTCCATGGTCCGCCATTTTAAATGTCCAAAAATAGCCATTTTTAGCTGCAAAAATGACTCTACTTGGACCATACTAGAAAATATTTGTTTATTACTTAGTAAACTTTCATGTAAATATCAAATTTAGCGATAGCCAACCCAATTTCAATGAGCAGCATAGTTGTAGTACCTTTTGTGAACATTTCCTGCACAGTGTCCCTATAATAAAACGAAACAGCGGAAGTAACTCCCCCCATGTGAACCAACGTGAAACACGGAAGAAGCCTTGTAGTGACATTACGTGGATAATTCTACTGAATAAACGACCAAATGCATTCAAATGGTAACTTGTCATGATTGTATAGTATTCATAATTTATTATACGGCACTCTAGAATGGTGCAAGAGCTCCCATTCACTTTCAATGGGCGGACCCAACGTTCGGTGGTCACTACTTTTCTGTAATGCCCACCTAATAATACCCGCTGCCAATGGCAACGAGTTTGGTCACTTCAGAGATCACTCCGCAAGTAGATCGGTCATATCTTCACTGATATGCCTTGCCTTCTGATTTTTAGCAGTAGGCCTATGGCAGCAGCGCGATTAACGCACGCTGCTGGTGGCCCACTGATGCTCCGGTAACCAACCACTTCTCAAACGTCTCAAGACGAATTGCAACAACACTAGAAGTCTCATTCAGCGATTCATTTTAACAGTTATGTCATCCTGACGAAGTTAATACAAAAAAGGCCGAGTGGTAGCCCATCAGGATTCATCAGCAACATCTCATGTCCAAGTGTTGCCGTTCCAAGAAAGCAAACTGTCACTGTCCGCCGGCCGCTGTCGTGACATCTTTTATTAACACTAGTATTTTTTATTTCTTTTTTTTTTTGGTACAAGTGAGGAGTTCGTTGGCAGTTTCCTCAAGGGTGTAGCCTGTAGGCTAGAAGTTGCCTCCTTCAGCCAACCATCCGGCGCACAGTTCTCTGCCTGTAGCAGGATCGATAATGATGGTCAGGGCGCACAGCAGTGCTTGGGTTGCTATGCTTTTTTTCTGGAATACTGTCGCCGATTAGATAGAAATATTCCTGTTATGAAGATATCAGAGAGAGTAGAGAGAGAGAGGTTCCATTGGCCCATTGTTTCCGGGTTCTATTATTGGGGGAGAAATCCCCCTTTAGGCAAACCTAGGCAGGCCTGAGGACTGTTCTATTCAAGGGCAGTTTGAAGGGCAACGTGGCGGTAACAAGTTTTAAAGTAGCCAAACTCTGTTGGTAACCTTTTTAAACTATGAGCGTTCCAAGAACTATCTTTCTTTGCGCACGCTATAAAATGGCAATGAACATGTTCTTTTAAACTACTGGTTAACTATTTGTGCTTTCTAATGTTGGTAAATGCCGTATAATAAGCGGGATAATGTAATGTACACACGTGACTATAGGAAAACATTTCCCTTCGGAGCGGAATAACCCTCGTCGGGAAAATATTTTCCTATAGTCACGTGTGGACAATACATGATCCCTTACATTTTTCCCCCCTAATGAGGTAATATGTAATCAAGAGTGTATTTTCTGCTGCGGTATGTTACCGGTAACGGAGGTAGACTATGGATATCACTCCTGGGTTACAAGAAAACATTCGTTCGTTCATTTGCTAAGTACACAATGGAAGTGTTTGTTTCTGTAGGAGACATATTGAGGAAGTGAAGGTTTTTTTTTTCAGATCGAGACGCTGGGTTAATATTTCATGCTGCTTTGTATACTGTCGCTATTCCATCTATGTTACATACATTTTTGACAATTAAGTACACTTGACTTGACTTTTGTGTGTGTGTGTGTGCGCGTGCATCTGTATGTGTGTGTGTGTGTGTGTGTGTGTGTGTGTGTGTGTGTGTGTGTGTGTGTGTGTGTGTGTGTGTGTGTGTGTGTGTGTGTGCGTGCGCACGAGAGTGCGTGCGTGCGTGTGTGTAGGAGTTTCTGAGAGAGGTCCAGAAGAAGTACTTTGCGGATCTGCAGGCCGTGGACTTCGTCTCAGCATCAGAGAAGGCCAGACTCACCATCAACACATGGGTGGAGAACAACACCAATAGTGAGCACAGCACACACACACACACACACACACACACACACACACACACACACACACACACACACACACACACACACACACACACACACACAGGTGGAGAACAAGTGAAAGAGCGAGCACAGCACACACACACACACACACACACACACACACACACACACACACACACACACACACACACACACACACACACACACCATCAACACATGGGTGGAGGACAAGATCAAGAATGTGTGTGTGTGTGTGTGTGTGTGTGTGTGTGTGTGTGTGTGTGTGTGTGTGTGTGTGTGTGTGTGTTGTGTGTGTGTGTGCTGCTCAGGGCTGGACTGTTAATGTGACTTTTTAAAAATGTGTTTCATTTAACAATTTTACCGACAAAATGGACCCATTGAGATGAAAAATCTCTTTTACAGGGGAGGGCCTCCTGGCCAAGTGGCAGCACAAGTTAGGCAACAAACGTAAAATTTCAGTTGCATTAAAATAACAAATCAAGAACTACAACATGATATCATTAAAACAATTACAAATGAGGGAGTTTCAAAGTAGGGCCTATTTTCATCCTGAAATTAAAATTACTCAATGGAATTAGTTCCATTCATTTCAGATCCTTTTGTAATTTGTTCCATGAGGTAGGAGCAGACAAAAACAATTTCCCCCTGTTCTGTAATAAAAAGGAAATAAAATAAAGTCCGCAACACTGTTGAATGCTCCCAAATATTTAATGGCACGACGTTTCGGACTAACTAACTAACCAGTTCGTTGCACTGTGATGAAGGACGGTGAGTCTGAAACGTCGTGCCATTAAATATTTGGGAGCATTTAACAGTGTTGCGGACCTTTCTTTTCTTTTCAGTTGTCTTACGTTTGGTCCAGCACCTGTGCCACTGATGTGCGCGCATTCTCTGACTTTCTGTAATAAAAAGGAACAGAGAGTAAGGAATGGTCATTAGAGCGCAGACTGACCTGTCTTGTGTGTGAACTTGTCAAATGCCCGATCTACCAGTGTTGACCTGTTTGTTTCTTAGTTGTTTCTTAGTCACGCACTTGTGCACTTCGAATTTTTTGTTCCATGAGGTAGGGATAGAAAAAAAAACTGGAAAACCCAGGATAAGGACTGTCATGGGTTATTGGACTCTTTTTTTTCCGGGTTCTTTATCATGTTGACTGCGATGTGTGTTTGCCTTATGTGTCTTTGTGCCACTTCCAAAGATTTTTTTTTTTGAGAGAGATGGGGGTAGGGATGGGACATGACCCAGGCTGGACTCGAACCTGGGTTCCCAAGGGCACGCAAGCCCAAGTGGGGGGGTTTAGCGTGCTGCGCCACAGCCCCCCCTCAAAGCAAAGTTTAATGGACAATAAAGTTCAAGTGTAAGTGAATGTGTTCCCCTGTAATTGGTCCTTGAGTATTTAATCCCTGCGTTTGTCTTGCCCTGTTCTGTGTTATATGTCCGACCTGTCTTGCCCTGTTCTGTGTCATATGTCAGACCTACTCTTGCCTGTGAACTTGTCGAATCCTTGATCTGCCCTCCTCCCCATTGTAAGTGTCTATCAGTGTTTTTAACAGAACGTGTGTGTGTGTGTGTGTGTGTGTGTGTGTGTGTGTGTGTGTGTGTGTGTGTGTGCGAGCACTTGCGTGCATGCTTGTTGTATGTGTGTGTGTGTGTGTGTGTGTGTGTGTGTGTGTGTGTGTGTGCATGTGCGGTCTGCCAGACAAGATTAAGGAGCTACTGAAGGCTGGGGTGTTGACCCCGATGACTCGCCTGGTGCTGGTGAACACTGTGTACTTTAAAGGCAACTGGAAGCATCGCTTCGAGCCAGAGAACACCAAAGAGATGCCTTTCAAGATCACCAAGGTACTAACTAGTGGCCATGGAAACTTTAACGTGCTGCTGAATGTTGAATTTTGGGTTACTCTGGTGGTGCTGTGTTATACTTCAATATAATGTTGAATTGAAAACGGGAGATGCAAGATGGACGTGTGAGAGAGCTGCTCTGTCGCACCCCGAAACTAAATTGATTATATGCACGATACACTCCATATTTGCAAGGGAATATTGCATGATAAGTAGGGGTGCCATCACAAGTTGAATAAGTGATAGTTTGGTGAAGTTACTTCCGCTTGAGTGGAATGTCGAGGCAAAGCTAGGCAAGCTAAGTAAGGTGCTAACGATGCTAGCTTGCAGGGCAGAGTTACCTACAAAGGCACTAAAGTGTTGCCCACCAAATTATTTTAATCTATGGGGGGCAGCCTCCACGAAGGGGTCGAGTAAGTGTGTGTGTGTGTGTGTGTGTGTGTTGGGGTACTCAAATGCACGCGGCGTTGGGGGAAATGACATTATTCTGCTGCGTTTGAGAAATTCCATTTTACCCATGACATGTATAGTAGTACATTTTCATGTGGGTTTTTTTAAATAGTACCGTGAATCATTTCTGTTTACAACACACTCTTTCATTCGTCCCTCATGCAGGGGTCTATGCTTAGCTTTTTCACAAGCACCTGTGCTCCTAAATTAAAAAAATATATGCCATAACATGTAATACATATGTATGTATAAAAATAGAATATTTGTGCTTACAGGAAATGGCAATATTGCAACTCATCATTTAAACCCAGATATAAATTAGCTTTTAATTTAAAAATCCAGTAGCTCTCTCGCTGGTTTAATTGTTTCAATCCATCACCCCCTCTCATTGTTTGTGGCATACGTATGATCTATACGTATAGCTCTTAAAGTAGCAGGGTCACTATTGTGCTTGTCTTTGAAATGATGAGCCATCGGATAGTTCTCATTTTTTTGTTCTGATTATTTGTGCTCTGAGACTCTATCTTGTAACCTTCGTTTGGTTCGGCCGATGTAAAACACATTACAGAGGGGACATTCCAGTTTATAAATCACATGTGTTGTTTTATGTTATATATGGGCCTTATGTTATTTAGTGTTTGATCGCCACCTTGTGGCGATTATATACCTTCCCAGTTATGTGACTGTAGTTTTCAGTTCAGCCATGAGTTTCTCATAAACAGTCAAACGTATCCCTGTCTCCGTCTCCGTTATTACAAGACCACGGATATCACAGTGGCGACGAGGATGGGATTAATGCAAGGACAATAATCAAAGGACACGGAGAGAACAAGTGGAGAAGTCACCAGACTGACGAGGAGAACAACTGGTTAGTAGTGAAACAGAACTTGTTGTGCTAGCACCATGGCGTTCCAAATTGGTAGCATTGGGGAGTATAAGGAATCAGAGGAAGATTTTGAATCCTATCTCGAACGTTTCGAACAGTGGATAATTGCAAATACAGTGCATGCCGACAAAAAGGTCAGTGCTTTTTTATCTACGATTGGACCAGACGCATATCGCCTACTGAAGAATTTAACGGCCCCAACGAAACCTACCACTATGGGATACAAAGCACTCGTCAAGGAGCTAACAGATCATTACAAACCACAAAAGAATGTGATTGCGGAAAGATTCCGTTTTCAACGGAGAAGCCAGCAAGAAGGAGAAAGTGTAACCAGCTTTATTGTAGCCCTGAAACAGCTCTCGATACACTGTGATTATGCTGGACATTTGGATGAAGCACTCCGAGACCGATTTGTCTGTGGATTGCGGTCAGAGGCGATGCAAAAACGACTTCTAACAGAACGTGAGTTGAAATTCAAATCTGCTTGCGACATTGCATGCACGATGGAAATGGCGTCTAAAAACACAACGGAATTATCAGACAAGGCAAAGGCGGCGACATCATCAGAGGTGTGCACCGTAGCAAGCCAGAGAGTAAAACGTGAACAAATGAGGCGTGCCAATGCAAGTGGTAACCCACTCGACGGATCGGCAGACGTGAGTACACAGTGTTATCGATGTGGAGGCAAACACGCAGCCAGCAATTGCAGGTTTAAGAATGAAAAATGCCACAATTGTTCGAAAACGGGGCACATTGCTCGAGCTTGCAGAAGTAGAAACAAAGCTATGCCCACTCAGTATGTTGAACAAGATGATGCAACTAATGAAAGTGAAAATGAGCTTTTTGGAATTTGGTCAGTGTACACAGCTACAGATGGGAATCGTGGCATTGACGTGCAGATGCACATTGAAGACAGTCCAGTGCAAATGCAGTTAGACACTGGGGCTGCGGTGACACTGGTGTCAGAGAAAGTGTACCTGCAGGCCCTGTCACATTTACCTCTGCAGCCATGTAATTTGACATTGGCAACTTTCACTGGAGATGCCATTCCCTTGAAGGGTCAAGTAAACGTGGCAGTTAAGTATGGCAGTCAGAGCCACACACTGCCACTTGTGATCTTTAAGGGGGACCGGCCTGCGCTGTTAGGGCGAAATTGGTTGAAGAAGATCAGACTCAACTGGACGAGCATATTTGCTGTTGAAGGCAAAAACGACCAGCGGCCAGAGGTGGCGGCGTTGCTCCAGCAATATGAGTCGGTGTTTCAAGAGGGGCCTGGCGCCATCCGGGGATTCAAAGCACACATCAAAATCAAGCCTGGGGCCATACCCATTTTCAAGAAGGCCAGATCGGTACCCTATGCTTTGAAAGTGACTGTGGAGAAAGAACTGGACAGGCTGGAGGCTATGGGCGTCATCTCTAAAGTGGATAACAGTGAGTGGGCCTCACCTTTAGTGGTGGTCCCAAAAGCAGACAAAAGTATCTGAATCTGCGGAGATTACAAAGTCACCATTA
Organism: Engraulis encrasicolus; assembly: GCF_034702125.1. Lineage (NCBI taxonomy): Eukaryota > Metazoa > Chordata > Actinopteri > Clupeiformes > Engraulidae > Engraulis > Engraulis encrasicolus. Next base: position 1,836,636 of record NC_085862.1, read on the forward strand.
ACAACAGTGTGGAGGAGGAAACATACCCACTGCCAAATACAGAAGATCTGTTCGCGACCTTGGCAGGGGGGAAGTGGTTTTCAAAGCTGGATCTGTCGCACGCATACCAACAGCTAGAGCTGAGCCCCGAATCTGACAGTAAATACCCATCGTGGCCTGTACAGGTACCATCGCTTGTCGTATGGGGTCTCCAGTGCATACTCAATTTTTCAAGGAGTTATGGATCAGGTGCTGCAGGGACTGGAGGGAGTCACCTGTTTTTTGGATGACATACTTGTCACAGCAGACACAGAGCAAGCCCACTTACTGAGATTGGCAGAGGTCTTGAGCCGACTAGAGAAATTCGGAATCAGGGCAAAGTCCACAAAATGTCAGTTCATGAAGAACCAAGTGGAATATCTGGGGCACCTCATTGATGGAGAGGGCCTGCACCCCACAGAGGAAAAAGTGACAGCCATAGTGAATGCTCCTAGGCCTACAAATGTGACAGAGCTCCGGTCGTTCTTAGGCCTCTTAAATTACTATGGGCGTTTTTTGAAAGATTTAGCCACTCTGCTACAGCCACTTCATGCTTTGCTAAAGAAAGATGTGCCTTGGGAGTGGACATCTGCCTGCGATGCTGCTTTCCAGCAGGGTAAGGAGCGGCTCTTGGGAAGCACAGCTCTGGAGCATTATGACACCAGGAAAAAGGTACGGCTGGCCTGTGATGCTTCTCCGTATGGGGTGGGGGCAGTGATTTCACACGTGTTGGAGAACGGTGAGGAAAAGCCCATTGCGTTTGCATCCCGCACCCTCACGGAAGCGGAAAAGAAGTATGCCCAAATCGAAAAGGAGGCACTTGCAATTATCTTCGGGGTCAGAAAGTTTCACAAATACCTTTATGGGAGGAAATTCATACTGACTACTGACCACAAGCCGCTGTTAGCCATTCTGGGGCCTAAGTCAGCTATCCCAACTCTGGCAGCATTAAGAATGCAGCGCTGGGCGCTAATTCTCATGGCCTACACATATGACATTGAGTATCGCAGATCAGAGGATCATGGAAATGCTGATGCATTGTCCAGACTGCCAAGAACACAGAAAGATGACACTGCGGCCGAACAGGGAATCTTCTACTTCTCCTACGTGGATGAACTGCCAGTGCAAGCTGTTGAGATAGCCGAAAACACCAAGAAAGATCCTGTCCTCCACAAAGTGCTGACCTACACTCTGGAGGGTTGGCCTGATGAGGTGCAGGATAGCCGGCTGCAACCGTTTTTCAGTAGGAGGTCTGAGCTCTCTGCTGACCATGGCTGCATTTTGTGGGGGCTTCGAGTGGTCATCCCTCCAATTTACAGAGAACGACTGCTGAATGACTTACATGAGGGACACCAGGGCATCTGCCGTATGAAAGGTGTAGCCAGGAGCTGCATGTGGTGGCCTCAAATAGACAATGACATCGAAGTCAAAGCACAAAAGTGCATAGCTTGTGACACAACGAGGAAAATGCCTGGGGTGGCACCGCTGCACTGCTGGAGGTGGCCAGCTCGAGCATGGCAAAGAATCCATATTGATTTTGCTGAAAAAGACAAGCAGCATTTCCTGGTGGTGGTGGACAGCCACTCAAAATGGCTTGAAGTGGTCCACATGACCTCCACAACCGCATCCAAAACCATTGAGGTCCTTCGGGGTCTATTTGCAGCTTATGGATTGCCAGAAGAATGCGTGAGCGACAATGGGCCGCAATTTACCTCTGCGGAATTCCAAGGGTTTCTGAAAAATAATGGAGTCAAGCAGACTTTGGTTCCGCCGTATAGATAGGCACCCTTTCAATTATTGAAAATGTTCAAGGCACCCCTAAGCAACAAGCTGTAACATGACATCGCATCGGATACCACAAAAGATTAGAAAAGTAACACATTTGGAGACGTCACACAACCTACTTTCGAAGTTGCAGCTTACTGGGGCGACCTAAATTTACTTGATTTAAATGGCAGATGAAAGACTCCACTGAGCACTAACTAAGCAATACATAATTAATTATAAGATTAATTATTTATTAATTATAATTATAAGACAAATATGTGTTAAATTACATAATTATTGATCAGCCATGTTTCCGCGGCACCCCTGAAAGTGTATTAGTTATGGCACTTCAGATGATCAGATTCTGAGGGCATACCGATTAGATTTGAGCAATCGTAAAAGCTTACGTGTCGAGGCGGCGAGATGATTGGATAAATGACAGCGCAGCTCAGCACGCAATTGGCTCTTTCTGCCGGACAGGTGGGATATGTGCAAGCACGCGCCTCGTTAGCGTAGCAAATTGTCCCCGTTCATTCCTATGGACGCTTTCTGAAGTGTTTCATCTCCATACAGACTATGGACCCGCCGCCTATCAGTCAACGCTCCGGTTCGCCCATGGGAGGCACAGCACGATACCGCTGAGTTACAGGTCCAGATCGATAGCCCAGCAGTACCGATACTGTATGAGGCTTCGAGAGGGATGTTAACTAACGTTCTACCGATACCGTATGAGGCTTCGAGAGGGATGTTAACTAATGTTCTATCGATACTTTCATTTAATTTCATTTCATTGATTTCTTCGGACATTGCACATTAATGAACATATACATACATGCACATACAGTGCCTTCAAAAAGTCTACACACCCCTCCTCAAATGTCAGGTTTTTGTGATGTAAAAAAATGACAGAAAGACAAATAAATTCACAGCTTTTTCCACCTTCAATCTAAACTATTAACCTGTACAATGCAATTGAGAAACAAGCATAAAGCTTTAAATGGAAACAATAGAAAATAAAAAACTTCAATTAACATGGTTGCATAAATATACACACCCTTAAATTAATACTTAGTTGCAGCACCTTTGGGCTTCTCTGGGCTATTCCAAAACCTCAATCTTATTCTAGTGAAGCCATGCTTTTGTAGACTTAGGCGTGTGCTTGGAGAAATTGTTGCTCTGAAAGATTAGTTCCTTTGCATATTCACCTTTCTACCAGGGGGCCGGAGGTTTTGTGGCACTACCACGGCCCCTGTGGAAATGTTCATAATTCCCTCCTCCCTAATGAGGGCCCCAGTTACAGCTGAAGAAAAACAGCACAAAAGAACAATGCTGCCACCACCATACTTCTTGCTAGGTATGGTGTTATTGCGGTGATGTTTTGCGCCAAACATACCCTTTTGAATTATGACCAAAAAGTTAAATCTTGGTGAGGTAAATTTTGCAAAAAATACTTCTGTAATCTCCCAAATGCATGTGGGAAGATGTGTTATGGTCAGGTGAAACCGAGGTTGAACATTTTGGACATAATTCCAAAAGGTATTTTTGGCACAAAACATCGCCGCAATAACACCATACCTAACGTAAAGTATGGTGGTGGCAGCATTGTTCTTTTGTGCTGTTTTTCTTTAGCTGTAACTGGGGCCTTCATTAGGGAGGAGGGAATTATGAACATTTCCACAGGGGCCGTGGTAGTGGCACAAAATCTTCGGGCCCCCTGGTAGAAAGGTGAATATGCAGAGGAACTAATCTTTCAGAACGACAATTTCTCTAAGCACACGCCTTAATCTACAAAAGAATGGCTTCACCAGAATAATATTGAGGTTTTGGAATGGCCCAGACAAGCCAAAGGTGCTGCAACTAAGTATTAATTTAAGGGTGTGTATATTTATGCAACCATGTTAATTGAAGTTTTTTATTTTCTACTGTTTCCATTTAAAGCTTTATGCTTGTTTCTCAATTGCATTGTACAGGTTAATAGTTTAGATTGAAGGTGGAAAAGGCTGTGAATTTATTTGTCTTTCTGTATTTTTTTACACCACAAAAACCTGACATTTGAGAAGGGGTGTGTAGACTTTTTGAAGGCACTGTATGTAAATGTGCCAGATTGTAGCCCAAAGGCTAATTTCCATCTGGTGTCCATGATACTGTATGAGGCTTCGAGAGGGATGTTAACTAATGTTCTAAACCAAACAAAGTGTGCCTTTGAACTACGTATACTTTTGTGTGTGTCTGTTTTTGCAATGTCTACAACAGAATAACGTATATGAAATAAAAGCAAACTTATTGATGTAATTACAACACTAGTATGTATAATAATGATCTTGCGGTTTACAGTTATTCCAGCATACCCAATGAGGTAGATCCACTACAAGAGTACTTATACTTTTACTTTATATGTCTCAGCTCTCTAATGTACCTACACAACTTATAGTTTATACAACTCAGCTGTGTACTGTATACAAGTCAAGTCAAGTCAGTTTTAAACGTTTTAAACGTGAAAACTGACTGCATGGCCCTGGGGAAATGTGAGCTGTTCATCCTGCCAAGTGTGACGGTCATCTTGCACCTGTTCACCCCCCTCGGGGATCGAACGTGCAATCTCGTCAACTACAACGGTCCCTGCAATGGGAGACACAGTACGATACCGCTGGGCCAAGAGACTAGTCTGTCGGCCCAACGGCACGAGACTGTATGAAGCTATCGGAGGGAGGTTTACCAACGTTCCACGCCAACTCTGTGCTAGTTAGCCTCCGTTACACTCTCCCCCCTAAACCTCACTACCATCCGGGTCACGGCACCACTGTGACGGAGCTCATCTTGCACCTGTTCACCCCCCTCGGGGATCGAACGTGCGATCTCGTCAACTACAACGGTCCAGCAATGGGAGACACAGTACGATACCGCTGGGCCAAGAGACTAGTCTGTCGGCCCAACGGCACAAGACTGTATGAAGCTATCGGAGGGAGGTTTACCAACGTTCCACGCCAACTCTGTGCTAGTTAGCCTCCGTTACACAAGGCCTCGAGTCATTTGTGGTTAACTGGTGCCACCTAGTGGTGTCTTAAGACATGACGCATAAGGGCACCGCAGCCGGAGTGCATGTGAGCATGTGTCACGTGACCTCTCGGAGCCCAGTACAAGCTCTGTGGCCCCCATAGCTCTCGGTAGGATGGGCTCATCGGGGAAAGGTGGGATCAGGGGCTGTTCACTCACGGAACTTCCTATTAGCCACAATCGGCTAACCCTAACCACGGGACAGTGCAAAATGAATGGGTGTCAATGGAGTTTTTTACCATTATAATTTTTGTGATTTTTTATAATTTTTTGTCCTGAAATATTAATATTAAGTTCGAAGCTAGAAATAATAAGACCCCATTTGAGTAGCGTTTCGATTATTTTGCGCCACTAGATCATTATATACTGGGTCACAAAGCTCAATTTTTATGGGGCCAAACCCATAAACATTAGCACGATGCTAGCGAGTACAGGTTGAAATCTTCTAACCAGCTGTAAAACTACACACCTGAACGATTTGTCAATACAGCCTATTGTTAAACAACAGTCATAGTGCTTACCAGGAATGTTTTGTTGATAATATTTGTGAATTGAAATGGCAGTAGCAATGTATTTAGCATGGTTCCCCTTTCCATTCCATACATTTTCCCACATGAAGGACTGGCCTACGCTCGTTACTGCAGAATGCATGCAAAGCTAACTGGCTACAATGGGAACCAATGAGACTGAGCCTTCTCCCCTGTGTTCTAATTTCTCTGGTGGGATGACAGCTGCCCAAGCCACCACCTTATCATGTTTTTTCCAATGTAATGTAATGAAATAGGGCTGTAACGATATTGTATCGAACGGAGAAATCGTGATACACAGAGTCGTATTGTAGTATCGAACCGTAGGTCATGAATCGTGATAGTGTATCGTGTAATGTAATGTAATGTAATGTAATGTAATGTATTCTAATGTAATGTAGACGGAGTCTCGGCCGGTTCAGATGATGTACCGGAAGGTGCCGGTCCTGCACGACCGGGTGGAGGAGAACGACATGGTAATGCAGGTGGTGGAGCTGCCCTACACAGACCCCCAGCTCAGCATGGTCATACTCCTGCCACCAGAGGGCACCCTGGACACGGTGGGTACTGGGGACTGTGGACTGTGGACTGTGGACTGTGTTTACATGCAGTTTTCACTCCCCTCAGGTAATCAGTGTTTGGTGTGTGTGTGTGTGTGTGTGTGTCCTCCTCCTCCTCCTCTTCATCCTTCCCTCCTCCTCTTCATCCTTCCCTCCTCCTCCTCCTCCTCTTCATCCTTTCTTTCTCTCCTCCTCCTCCTCCTCCTCTTCCTCCAGGTGATGAGCCAGCTGACCATCTCCAAGCTGTTGGAGTGGACCGACCCGTCCAAGCTGCGCCGTCAAAACGTGCACGTCTACCTGCCGCGCTTCAAGATGGAGAGCAGTTTTTCCCTGAAGGACACGCTGACCGCGCTGGGCATGGGCTCGCTGTTTGACTGCGACGACGCCGACCTGACGGGCATCAGCGGCGACGGAGGGCTGTTCCTGTCAGCGGTGGAACACAACGCGTGGTGCGAGGTGAACGAGGAGGGAACGGAGGCGGCGGCGGCCACGAGTGACAGGAATATGGAAAGATGTTTAAAACCCCCCGAGCCGCTCTTCAAGGCAGACCACCCCTTCCTCTTCCTCATCAAGTACCAGCCCACGCGCAGCATCCTCTTCCTCGGCCGCTACTGTGGGCCGCAGTGAGGAAGGAATCGGAGGAGATATTGGGCATTTCTCAAAACTCTAGTGCGCGCACTTCCAAGTGTATCAGCCTAATTAGCCATGCCCAGTGATTGGATACTCTTTGTTGAACTCTGCGGAGTATCCAATCACAGTGGGTGTGACTAATAAAGAGTATCCAATCACTGGGCGTGGCTAATAAAGAGTATCCAATCACTGGACGTGATTAATTCGGCTTATACACTTGGAAGTGCGCGCACTAGAGTTGAGAAATGCCCTTTGTTTTTCAACCAAGTAACGCTCAGCTCCACCCCACTATACCAAGCACACTCCTACTTGGAGGAGATCATTACCAACCAAACTCTCCACTCCCACGATCTCATGCATGCTGCCCAGAAGAAAATAGATTAAAGCCGCTATACCAACCATACTCTCCACTCCCACAATCTCATGCATGCTGCCCCTACACCATCCATATGCATGCATGCTCCCCTACACCATCATACTGTATATGCATGCTACCCTGATGCATTCATGTGACCCAGATGAAAATAACTTTAGGTTACTATACTGTGCTAACCTTACTCTCCCCTGCCAAATACCATGAGTCCTGTCAAGAAGAACAATATAGTCCCCTGTATCAACCATACTCTCCCCTGCCACACTCCTGCCTATGTATGTTGCCCAGAAGAAAATATCTTTATGCTATGCTACCGTACTTTCTCCCCTCCCACACCTCTCCCCTCCTGCCCAGAAGAAAATATCTTTATGCTATGCTACCGTACTTTCTCCCCTCCCACACCTCTCCCCTCCTGCCCAGAAGAAAATATCTTTATGCTATGCTACCGTACTTTCTCCCCTCCCACACCTCTTCCCTCCTGCCCAGAAGAAAATATCTTTATGCTATGCTACTGTACTTTCTCCCCTCCCACACCTCTTCCCTCCTGCCCAGAAGACAATATCTTTATGCTATGCTACTGTGCTTTCTCCCCTCCCACACCTCTCCCCTCCTGCCCAGAAGAAAATATCTTTATGCTATGCTACTGTACTTTCTCCCCTCCCACACCTCTTCCCTCCTGCCCAGAAGACAATATCTTTATGCTATGCTACTGTGCTTTCTCCCCTCCCACACCTCTCCCCTCCTGCCCAGAAGAAAATATCTTTATGCTCCCATATCAACCGTACTGTTCCATCTCAGACTCCTATACTACTCATGCAGTGATGCTGTGATTGTGAGGACATTTTGTTTTTCAACCATTTAAATAATGCTTCAAAAATCCTTTTGGTGGTTCATCAAACAACTCGGGCAAAGTGCTTTGTATGTACAATATGATTTCTGAGGTATTCCAAGATCTTCTTCTCCAATAAAAATTGAAGGCTGAATGCTGTGCGTTGTGTTTTAACTGACTCTTGACAGGATACAATTTATTGTAGAAAAGGATACAATTTATTGTAGAAAAGTGAGATCACAAAAAGATTAAAGAAAGATAAAATAATTAAAATTGTAAAAAAAAAAAAAAAGTAAAAGGGAAATAAAAATAAAGGGTAAAAGAAAATGACAAATGACACTAAAATGACAGAATGGTGGCAAAGGTTTTTGTACCTCTTCCTCATGTCCGCAGGTTAAATGCACAGCAAAAAGTTTGCCCACTCCTTTGGATTTTTTCTTTTTATTCATTCACTGGCAAGCATGACGTTTCGAGTCGAAGAGCTATTGCGATCACAGAGCAGACTGTCATGCATACGATTTCAAACTGTGATTATAGTTATTAAAATGGATTTCAATCGTAACATCTACATTATCACTCAAGGAAAATAACTACCCTCAATACCACCAAACCAGAGTCGATTTTCTAAAGACTTCAAGGGAAGCTGAGAGTCCCTTGTCCTGCCCTCATAAAAAATAATTTAAAAAATCCTAACACGTGCTGCCGACGTGTTCATATTAACTGTATATGTGTTCAAACGACATGAAAACGAGAGGTTCATTCATAATCAGTCGCTATCCTACTTTAGGTCTGGTCAGTGTGGGCTACCGTTTTCTGGTCAATGCATTTCCTCATAGACGCATGAAGTCTCTGGAACTGCATGGAGCATATTTTCCCTTGCCGCTAAACTCAACAGGCATTGGATAAAAATGCCGAAATTATGTCCCACCCAGACGCTTAGCTTCCCTCGGGGTGAATGAGCCTCGGCTGGACTGGACGCTGAGCCTCACGCATGGTGATTGGAGAAAAATGAATATGAATATGATTGACAGGAGAGTTGACGAATGCTAACCACCACTAGCACTGTACTTCCACGAGCCTATAGACATAGATTATAGTGTGATATGAATTGTCTGAATAACAGCTTCCGTAGGATTTTTGTGCTAAAATTGATTTTTTTTGCATAATTTGCTTTGTTTGGGGTCCTACTACTGAAAAATGATGGGTGTCGAATTTTCTGACCCTGTTATACCCCTCCTCTAGGGGGCGCTTTCTCGCCCTGGCCAGTATAGCTACCGAACCCATATCTCTACTAATAATGATCACATTTTCACAATCTTGGTGTCAATTTCAGGGTTATTGATGATGCTGAGTCCATTTATGACAGTTTCATTTTGATCAGAAGTTGCTATTAGACATATTTTTGAGATTTGCAAAAAAAATCAATTTTAGCACAAAAATCCTACGGAACGACACTTCATACCACACTATTAACCTAGTAGTCAGCCTGCCAGCAGCAGCTAAGATGCTTAAATAAACTTTTGATGGCATTTTTTGTTAAAAGTTGGCAACCATGCCAGAAGTTATCAGCACGGACTAAGGTTTCAGAATTACCTGGTTGCCAACTTGGAACTTGACCTTTAAGGTCAAATCTGAAGGTCAAAAGGTCAAACACAGTCAGATAACAGTGTTATTTAGTTAAAAATTGTTACAAAGTTGTTAAAAGTGGCCAACCATGCCAGAAGTCATCAGCATGGATTAAGGATTCAGAATCAACTTGTTGCCAACACTGAACTTGACCTTTAGGGTCAAATTTTAAGGCCAAAAGGTCAAAAACAGGGCATTTTCTTGCTAGTCTTTTTTGGGAATTGTATATTCATGGAATTCTTTTTCAAAAGTTGGCAAGCATGCCAGAAGTTATCAGCATGGGCTAAGGTTTCAGAATCACCTGGTTGCCAACACGGAACTTGACTTTTAAGGTCAAATATGAATGGCAAAAGGTCAACCACGGTCAAATAACAGCGTTATTTAGTTAAAAATTGTTTAAAAGATGTTGAAAGTGGGCAACCATGCCAGAAGTCATCAGCATGGACTAAGGATTCAAAACCTATGTATTTTAAGGTTAGACTTTTTGGGAGTCTGTGTTCATGGAAATCTTTTTCAAAAGTTGGTTACCGTGCTACAAGTAATCAGCATGAACAAAAGTTTCAGAATCACCTGGTTGCCAACATGGAACTTGACATTTAAGCAGGGCTGTACATTAAAGGAACAGTCCACCGTGTTTCAATAATAAAATATGTTCTTCTCTGACCTGAGATGAGTTCCTCTGGACCTGCCTAGTCTTCGGACGCGCCCCCAGTCAGCAGTGTGCGCTGCGCAAACTCGTTAGCATTAGCTTGGCTCAGCTTTGTGGATGAACGCAAAAGGTGCCTTAAGTTAGAAGTGACCAAATCCTTCCATGTGTTCCCTGTTAAATCTCCCTTCCCATGCAAACTGAACAGCATTTGAACGTTTTAAACAGCAGTCCATTTGGAAAAGCTGTAAGAAGTTTTGGCACAGAACATTCGACTGGGAGATGAGGCCTGCACGCCTTTTGATGCCACCAGGATTCTGTTTTTCTGTTCTGAGCTACGGGAGCAGAGATGGTTCAATCTTAGCCAACACGGAATTCAAGCAACATTGACCATCTTTTTTGAAGTGCGTTCCCAATGGAGTTTGATGCTGTCTATCAGAGAGGCTGTGGAAAAATGCGCAGCTCTCGCAACCACGCACTACAACTCAGGAGCAAAATGCGAATGAAAGGGTTGAAAAACATACTTGCACACGTGTGCCCGTTTTATTTTTCTTTCTCGCAGTCCAAAATTTAGGCTCAAAATGCGTCGTCGCAATGTACAGCCCTGTTAAGGTCCAATCTGAAGGTCAAAAACAATGTATTTTCCGGTTAGTTTTTTTGGTGATCTTTATATTCATGGAATTCTTGTTTTCAAAAGTTGGCAACCATGTTAGAAGTTATCAGCATGGACTAAGGTTTCAGAATCACCTGGTTACCATATAGAACTTGACCTCTAAGGTCAAATTTGAAGGTCAAAAGGTCAACCGAGGTCAATAAATAAACAGTTTTTTGGTGATGTGCTTTCATAAAATACAAGTTGTTTGCATGGTACTGTATATTGAATAATTAGTAGGCCTATAATTTAATATAATTTGATTTGGCTTATCATGGTGGGGCTCTGGCCTGTCATCCTTAGACATTCATCATAGCTCATTAGCATAAAATTAACTTAAACTTGTATTTTCACTCTGGTCATCTAAATTACTTTATTCTTCTTTGTGAAGCACATTAAGCTGCTGGTATGAAATGGGATATGCCTTGGCTCACCAGTGAATTTGCTTTGCCCCATCAATTCACAGGCTTTCCATAGAAAAAATAATGACGTCTGTTATTTCTATGTGTTTCAAATGGTTATAGCAATGAAGGATACTTGCTGATTTGCTATGTCATATCATGGTTAGGAATTTAAACCTACAGTAAGAGTAGATCAAGTATTGCACACTTTTCTTGATGTTCTCATAACTACTGTAGAATGTTCTGTTGCAATTTCCCAGGCTTGAGTTTTTGTGTCACCTGTCCAAAGCAACATGCTTATCTTTGGGTATTGATTGGTCTAGACATACAGTATTTTTTTTCAGAAAGACAAAAAGGCAATGTATATGTTACCACCAAGTGATGCATTAGGATTGCATCTTGCATAAGCAAATCAGCAGGCAAATGTATGGCTGCCATCAGACAAAGTACATATTAACAAAGACACTGAGGAGACAGGTGGTTGGAAAGTTGTAGACCAACACTTGATGGCTGTGTGGCAAAGGAAACCTCCAGTTCCACATAGTAGCTTAGGACTGATAAGATGTGGTTGTAGAACCAAGTGGCCAATACATGCCTGCAGTTGCCTGAGGAATGGACAGCCCTGTATACCTGCATGTGATTAAAATGTAGAATGTTTTAACGCTGTAGGGATAGAACATGATCTGGATGACACAACCTTTTTGTAATAACAGCAACAATAGCTCCTTCAAATACATAAATATTTAGTATGTACTGACATCACATTTGAATTTGAATTATTATTGAAGTAAAGAAACAATATGATGAATTACATTCTTGTTATTGACCATTTGCAATAATCACTTTCAGTCATACCCTAATAATAAAGACTATATAACTTCTAAATATACAGTCCCCTAAAGTATTGGAACAGAAAGGGAAATTTCCTTGTTTTTGTTGTTCACTGAAGACTTGGGTTTAAAGGGGCTCTAAGTAGGATTAAAAGGTTCATTAAATCACTGTTCAGAGTCATCTGATACTTATTTGAGTCATTAGTTGGTGAAGGGTGACTCTCGCGACGACTTCCACAGTACACTGTCAGAAAACCCCAAATGCAGCGTTTGACAGTGCTGTCCGCGCGTCGGGAGAAACCTCATCAAAACAGTGTTTTATTTTCTTTAATATTATTTGTTCCAATACTTTCACTCACCTAAAATGATTTAAATAATAAGAAATATCTCCTCCAGGTACTAATTATTCAATACATCATGCAAACAACATGTATTTTATGAAAGCACATCACAAAAACTCAAAACATTTTTTATTTTGTTTACCTCGGTTGACCTTTTGACCTTCAAATTTGACCTTAAAGGTCAAGTTCTATGCTGGCAACCATGGACCATGAAACCTTTGTCCATGCTGATAACTTCTAGCATGATTGTCAACTTTTGAAAAAGAATTCCATGGATATGAAGCCCCCACCCCAAAAAGGCAAACCAGAAAATGCATTGTTTTTGACATTCAAATTTGACCGTAGCCCCTTAATGCGCGCCGTACCTCCAGTGGCACGCTGTAATACACATTGAAATGTAACTACCATAGCACTACAATACTATGACACAACACAGGCCCTTTAGTAATGCACCACGACTTGGTCATTACCATACTGGTAACAATGAATTTATAAAGCCGCGCCTTAAGGGGTTAAAGGACCAGTTCCATGTTGGCAACCAGGTGATTCTGAAACCTTAGTCCATGCTGATGACTTATGGCATGGTTGCTTACATTTGAAAAAGAATTCCATGAGTATACAGTTCCCTAAATAGACTAACCAGAAAATACATTGTTTTTGACCTTTTGACCTTTAAATTTGACCCTAAAGGTCAAGTTCCGAGTTGGCAACAAGTTGATTCTGAATCCTTAGTCCATGCTGATGACTTCTGGCATGGTTGCCCACTTTTAACATCATTTTAACATTTTTAAACTAAATAACACTGTTATTTTTTAACTAAATAACACCGTTATTTGACTGTGGTTGACCTTTTGACCTTCATATTTGACCTTAAAGGTCAAGTTCCATGTTGGCAACCAGGTGATTCTGAAACCTTAGCCCATGCTGATAACTTCTGACAAGGTTGGCAACTTTTAACAGAAAATGCCATCAAACATTTATTTTAGGGTCTTGGCAGGCTGACTATAGACTAGCAATGGGCCTCGAAATTTTCGGATTTCTCAGCAGACCGCCATCTTGGTGAAGACTCCCGTAACCACAAACTTTTACGAAATGGCATCATCAGTCCATAAGCAAAGTTCTTCCTGTATGTGAAATGAACTTCTAAAAATGTCAAAAATAATATGATGCTTCGTTTGCCGTATGTGTGGTGTATCTATAATAATATATAACACAACATCATATAATACAACACAGCATAATGTTGTACAATGCATTACACGCGAAATCGAGGGTCTGAATATCTTTCTGTCTGGGCTCTTGGACACAATTTCTAAGCAGGACGCTTCATGCAGGTCACAGTGCCCATGCACACTATAAAGTCTGCACAGCACTGCTCCATCATATACCAGCTCAGTAGCATACAGCATATAGGCATTTCATAGAGAGAGAGAGTGCGTCTTAATATGTGACCTTGCCTCCTCCACTTGCGCTTGTCTCCTGGCCCCGACTCCTGGCCCCTCCTCCGTGGAGAAAACGATAAAGTTTCCCAGCTGTCAGCCTAGCCACAACAACTTTTGAAGGACTGTTTTTCATTCACCATCCCAATTGCAAACGAGAAAAAGACTCTACAATTGAGCTTTTGCAAGATATTGAAATATAATGCTGTTGTCAGTGATGTCATCATGACGAGAAGCGAGTGGAGGAGGCAAGGTCGCATATTAAGATGCACTCAGAATAAGGGCGAATCCCATTACACCCCTAAGCCCTACGTCAATCCCCTTTGCCTCCGTTTTGCGCGTCCACGTGTAGGCATAGTGGCATCCCGATTCACGTTCAGACAGATGGGTAGGGTTCGGCGAAGGGCTTTCATCCCCTCCGTGGAGATTTTCCGACACCTCACTCCATGGACGGAGGGCTTCGCCTTCGACAGATTTCCCTGAATGCATTGCGATAGCATTTTAAAATGGGCGGCAAACCAAGGCATCCACAACAGCACATCAGATTAAATATTTTCGCCGCAATTGTCGATTTTAAAGTGGTAATAATTATTCCATTGCACTAAGTTTAACATTGTCCTAATGTGTTGATGGCCCTCTTCTCCGAAAAATCGCTATTAACATCAACCTAATGCATGGAATTAGTGACAGCTGTGAGTGTCATTCCTTGATTGTTGAAGGGGCATTCCAATCCATAGGGCAGGGCTATTCAATTAGAATTTCATCTGGGCCACATTTCGAAACCAAGAACTGCAGTCGGGCCGCCCATTTTCAGACATCACGACCACTGAAATGACACTTAAAATCAGTGGTCCACAAACAAATTTTAAACATGTCCCTCTAACCTAAAACTTAACCACATTGAATGTGAATGTATAAGACAAGCAGAAGATTCACAAGCAAATAATGTGTTGTACTGCAGTAACAAAACTGAAATGTGTACTGCTTCATTTAGGGGCCATGCCTGGGCCGCATGTGGACTGCATCTGGGCCGCATGTGGCCCTCGGGCCTCCAATTGAAAAGTGAAAGTGAAAACCCGTTGGGAAGCTACAACTCCCATTGTCATTGTGACACAGCACTCCAGAGCACACAAGTGAACACTGCACACTGCACACAACAAAATTTGCATTTTATGCGTCACCCGTGCAAGGGGGCAGCCTTCAGTGGCGCCCCATGGGGAGCAGTGCAGTGGGACGGTACCATGCTCAGGGTACCTCAGTCATGGAGGAGGATGGGGGAGAGCACTGGTTGATTACTCCCCCCACCAACCTGGCGGGTCGGGAAATCCTTATAAAAACAATACCGGAAATCATATTTTGGTGTGTGTTGATGTTGATTTATTTGAGTTTTATTCTTTAATTGGGTCAGAGGTGGGCCCCAAACATTTTTTGGCCATTTCGAGGAATGCACTTCCGTGGGCACATCACGGCAAACACCTCCGTGACCGTCACACAGACTTCTGCCACAGATTTCGTGTCCCGATGGTCCTTGTCCATTTCACGGAATTCTGTGAGATCTGGCTGTTATAGAGCACATGCAGACAGGCTAGGCTAGGCTACAGGTTGCTGTGCGCCCCCCAAAAGATACATTTGTTGACAAATTTACATAGACAGTGTCATAATTACGAGCTAGGAATTAAGGATAACATGTCTACCAACTGCACTAAACACAACAGACCGGCCCTACATTTTTCAATATTGTCACACTTTTTTCATTTTTTCCACTTTTGACCAATCAGGGCCCCCCTGGCAGGTTGGGGCCCCTAGGATGCAGCCAAATCTAGTCTGTGCATTAAATCGGCCCTGCTTGCAGAGGCCAGACTTAGCACACTCACCTCATCACTAAAACTGAATAAGCTTTATGGGCTTTTTTTGCCTACAGTCATGTGATAGGACAGCTGGAGATGGTAACAGGAAGCAAGTGGGAGAGAGAGATGGGGGAGGATCGGCAAATGACCTGGGCCGGAATCGACTCCGGGGCCGCCGGCGTTGCAACCCAGTAGCCGATTGATTCATCGACTTTCAAATCTCTTCGAAACTTGGTCTGACCAAGAGCATAACAATTAACATTTCCCACGGCCTGGCTTGCAACTCAGTGCCCTACCGTTAGACCACGGCAGAGCAAAACTACATCACCACGTGATGCACTGTGTACCAACACACTGTCAGAACGATCAGTCTCTTTTCAAGCAGTGGCGCCAGCAGAAATAAATCCTCTGGGTGGCTAGTAGGAGCTAGGCAAAATCTTGGGGTGGCATACATGACGAAAACCCCCACAAATGTATTGATAGCTACCGGTAGGCCTACTGTGGTTACCATTTTGTTTATTATTAGGATTAATTATGTAGGCCTACAGTCTTATTTTCTATATTTTCCTCGATCTCAAGCACATTGTGTATGATATGATAGCCTATAAAATTACTATTTATATAGTGCTGTCATTCAATTAAAAATTTTAATAATATAAAATGTCACAAGTTGACAGACAAACACACACACACACACACACACACGTGGAGAAAAAGTGTCTCATATTGACACAGGAACTACATTTTCCCAGTGGGTGCCTTGCTCAATTGGCACCTGAAAAGGCATATTGGTTTTCACACTAACAAATACATCTTCATGAATCTGGTCTTCAAATATACGTGTAACACTTTTAAAACAAATGAAGCTAACATTTTGCTTATGGTTTCATTAATGACAGCCCTGCTGACAAACAGAATGTGCAATGGTAGCTTTCTATAAGTTACTGCTACTAATGTGACCTAGCAAAGGGGAGGACATCAGACGTTTTAACAAAACAGCAGAGATCCAATATTGATTCAGCAACCGTCAATACATCTTCAAGTTGTCCGACTTTGTTTGTAACCTAAAGAAGGGCTTAAGTTAGCATTCAAAACGAAGTATTAGGGGACAGTTTATAAGTATGAAATGTTTAACAAGCAGTTTCGTTTTTTGAAGTAGCATTTCAGTTAGCTGTAGGAGGCTAAAATGCCATTTCCTAGCAACAACCAGTTTGAAAGTCCTCAACACATTGTTTGTAATCAAATATGGGTCCTAACTTTTCAAAAACGGAGCACAGAGAACGTTGTAAATCATTTATTTACAGACTGACACCTTTGTTATTGTCCATCTCACTGCTGTACGCAGCCTGCCCGGCCGACGCAACTGAAGAAATGAAGAGCTTACGTCTTTCGACTGACTCTCGATTCGAGGGAGGGGCGGGTCCACCTAGCGTAGCTTGTTATCGTGCATGCTGGGAGTTGTAGTTTAGCTAATGCTACAAGCCATGCAAGACAGCCAGTTAAACAGATGTTGTTGTGGTCAGAGCCATCTAATAACAGAGTTGCGCAAACCGGGGACCAGGAAGTCGGTTGGTGATGTGATTCGCGTAGATTAAAATGTTTCCTAACAGTAAACTTCTGTTCGTTGGAAACTAACACAGAACCATCACATACCAAACACAGATTAAGTACAAACAAATCACATTACCTTTACCACATTTTCTGTGTTCTACGGTCACCTCCTAGAACTAAGTAACTTCTAATAGAACTGAAGTCAATGGGGATTTCCATGTTAACGCTCCGTGAGGCTCCATGAGAGCCGCCATTGGTGCTGTGGAAAGATTGGTCCATAGGGGTCTATGGGAGTGGCGTAACTCTGATATTAGATGGCTCTGGTTGTGGTGGCTAACGTGGTGGCTGAGGGTGATCACGTGGTGGCGGTAGCCACCACTAGCCACCACTTGGGGGCCCCTGTTTTCAAGGAGCTCCCATATGATGACAG